>NW_026601466.1:39877-49752 GCF_029448725.1 Salvelinus fontinalis
ATTCTTTCAGTCAGTCAGTCATTCTTTCATTCTTTCAGTCAGTCAGTCATTCTTTCAGTCAGTCAGTCAGTCAGTCATTCTTTCAGTCAGTCAGTCATTCTTTCAGTCAGTCAGTCAGTCATTCTTTCAGTCAGTCAGTCAGTCAGTCATTCTTTCAGTCAGTCAGTCAGTCATTCTTTCAGTCAGTCAGTCAGTCAGTCAGTCAGTCAGTCAGTCAGTCAGTCAGTGTCAGTCAACCAGTCAGGTGAAAGTGTTGGAGTATTCTGATGTAGTCTGTAGCTCACCCTTCCTCCGTCTCATTGATGATGTCACAGATCTCCATGTTGAGCGTCCAGTCCTCAGCCTGCAGGCCGCCATCCGTGGCCTTCTCTGGAAAAGACAACAGGAAGTAAACAAGCCTGCTCATTGGACCAAGGAGGACACTAAGTAGTAGGAAGTTTCCCCTAGACGAGCGGTGAGCAACACCTAACCCCATAGAAATAACCGGTACAGCCCAAAAAGGATGAACCACCCCTTTGGGACTGGTTCCGACCTAGGTTTCTTCCTTCTAGGGAGTTCTACCTGGTGCTTTCACTTCTGCTTATCCTGCTCTGTGGGGTCTAGGCTGGGCAGCTTGTGACAAATGCTGATGTAAAATAAATAAAATAAAATGAGGCCTAATTGATTGATTGACAAGATGGGAGATGTAAAACAGGTTTTATAACAGACCTAGAGTCAGTACTCTGCCAACCCACTGTCCACTAAGCCTTGGGCTATATTTCAGTCTGACTGCGCTGTGACCTGTCCCCTTACCTCAGCAAGCCGCACTAATTAGCCTAAACTCCATGGCTTATGTAACATTACTGTGGGCATGAGAAAAAGTTGTGTAACCAAGCACGTAAAAAAGAGATAACAGTAACAGGTTTTCTGTAATAAGCCAATCTCTCTGTCTTGACGTGTCTCATTTGATAACTGTAGTGTAGGCCTAGGCATTTTCAGATGTTAAAAATGCATTCTTCCTCCCTTCCTGGACGCAGGTTTGATGTCTGATGATCTAACATGCTCGGATAGGTGTGAGCAAGGCTTCCACTGTGGTGATTTCACCAATCACCTCATGTGTGATTCATTTTAACCTATTCAAACAGAATCATGGGTGTTCTCTGCATTGTCTTAGAGAGGAACGTAATGGAGGGAAACATGTGACAGGATTTGGGCTATTGGTTTTTCAACACAGTAACATTGAAGTTTTATAATGACATAATTGAGCTGACGTCTGGAAGTCCACTACCACTGGTGTCGACCAATTACCGTGCTGAATTCATCCCTCCATGAAACAGGATTAAAGAACTGTGTGTGTCCCACATGGAACACAATTCCCTTTGAGCCCTGGTCGAAAGTAGTGCACTACATTGGGAATGGGGTGTAATTTGGAACACAGACCTAGTCTCACTCCTATTCTTGGCTGGCAGAAAATAAGGAAACTGAGCCAGCAAGCGCTAAAGGTATTTAGAGTCAAAACACAGAGCTAAGAGTTAAAATGTTTAAAAGTTAGTCATGATGACTCGACTAGCTCTAGGTTAGCTCAGTCACTCAGAACATTTCTACCTCCAGCGCAGGGGCTCAGAGCAGTGTGGCATGCCCAGGCCAGGCACTTTTCTCTGGGGCTATGTGTCCTGTTCTGGCCTCTACCTCCCCTCTCCTTCCAACCCGTCAGATCACACAGTCTACCACTGAAGCCACTGTGTGTGAAGGACTAATGCTTTTGGTGTCTGTTTCTCTCCTTTCAAATCACACCCACACAGTATGAGAACACACACACTTTTCTTCTTTAATTTTTGTTTAACACACCACCTCTCTAATCTAAATATTACTCAAATAATGTATTTCCTGTGTACACAAAGACAGTATTCTGCTAACAACATGTCAGAACATGAGAAGCCAAGGTAAACAGCATGACACGGTGTTTAGCTGCTCAGGCCCAGTGTGTGAACAGCAGAGCATTAAGTGTTAAGTCTTAACCACTGCTATCTCCACTGGCACGACCCACGTAATCTCCTCAAGTGGATTGGAAAGCGGACAGGCAGGGAGAGAGAGGAAAAGAGGGAGGGAGAAAGAAGAAAATGAAAGGGAGAAGGAAAGGACCAGACCTAGTTAGGGCTGTTGTGGTCATGAGATTTTGTCCGATGCTGATTGGGAAGCAAATAATTGCCAGTCTCACGGTAATTGACCGTTAATTAACAAACACATTTAGCATCTCCTGGCTTCCTCACATAGCCTACAACTTGAAAGTCACGCGCTGTGTATGTATACCAATTAGGCTCTACACCCGTTGTAAAGCGGATGAATGTGCTTCATTTTAAGGCGTTATTTGTCCACTTTAGTTGTGATACAAACCTTAACAAAACATATAGGCCTGGGCTAGGCTACATGAGGTGTGTGACTATGATTTGAAAAAGTAGCACAAAAAAAGGCATGTGCTGTTTCTTGCCTTACTGCACACAAGCTGTGCATCTTTTACAAGTGATTTCACTACACCCGCAATAACATCTGCTAAATATGTGTTTGTGACCAATACAATTTGATTTGAGAAGTGATAATAGATCATTCACAAGTGGTAAGCTAATATTGTCAATAGAAAAGCTTGTGGTCATATGCACAACCTGAAAAACATAGGTGCTGGGCTAATAAAGGACTCTAGTATAGAACAAGAAGGCCTGCACACCTTTAAAGCTCCCAATTCACCGCTTTAATCTGAAACAAATCTTCATCAGGTCAAACACACAGTGTTCACATCCCAAAATATACACATTTCACCTCACATTGTGGACATGACGCATGGTGGATGCAAAAAACATGTGTATCTCTAATAATTCAATGAGTACATGTAATGGTTCCAGAAAATAATATACCTTTAAAAAAATTACCAAGTGAGTAACCTGGAAGGCAAGACAAATCAAAGTAAAGTAAGATATTCAGGTAAGAAATGGTCCGATGTCAAACTCTTGGTTCAGACCTCTAGGAGACATCGTACACATGGTGAATCCAATACAATTCTACTCTCAAAAATAGATTATCAGTATCTCCGCCCCGCCTAGGAGTCTTAACATGTTCCATACCAATGTATCTCAAAGAGCTAATGTTGTGACGAGCCTCCATGAAATGAGCAGCCAGAGTTTCTCTGGTCAAGGGCCCTGATATTACTCCTGTGTCCTGCTATGCTTATTTTCAGAGCTCGTTGTGTTTTTTCCTACATAGCATAGACCACAAATACACTTGATCAGGTATATCATATGTTTTGTGGAACATGTAAAGATGCCCTTAATCTTAAAGGCCCGTAAAAGGGTGACTGAACATTGTGTATTTGTTCGTGAAGTTACATTTGGTGCATCCGCCACATCTATAGTTACCGTCCGGGAACATTGTCTAGAAAGGTACTGCGTGGCACTGGTGGACGATCAGACCTCACCACCATGTGACTGGTGTTGGGGGCGCGTCTGAAGACTACCCTCGTGGGTTCTTTAAACATCTTTTCCAGTTGTGGATCAGTGCTCAAGATGTGCCAGTGTTTTTTAATAATGTGGTTGATCTGTTTACCAAGTGGGGAGTACTGAAGGAAGCCTTGAATGATGTGGTTGATCTGTTTACCAAGTGGGGAGTACTGAAGGAAGCATTGAATAATGTGGTTGATCTGTTTACCAAGTGGGGAGTACTGAAGGAAGCCTTGAATGCGTTGGTCAGGATGGCGGAGAGGTTTGGGCGTGAGGCTGTCATCCTGGGTCATATTTTTATAACGTTCCCTTGCGTCATGCAGCCATTCCTCTGGGTAACCCCGCTGTCTGAAACGCTCATCCAGATGGTCGGTTTGTTTGAGGTAGTCACTCCGTGTACTACAAATCCTACGTATGCGACTGTATTGGCTAATGGGGAGGTTATTTTTTAGGTGTGTAGGGTGGAAGCTGTCTCCGCGTAATAGGGAATTTCTGTCAATCGGCTTCCTGTATAGATCCGTACTAACCCCCCCCCCCCAATTCATCTTACTTAAAATGTCAAGAAAACGTATTTCACAAGCAGTGAATTTCAAATGTTCACTGCTTGTATTGATGGAGGAGTGGAATCGATATAGATCCTCCGCTGTGCCCTGGAATAGAACGAAATAGTCATCAATTAAGCGTTTCCAGAGTCTAATATGGCGCAAGAATGGATTATTAGGGCTGAAAATGACCTATTTCTGTGGCCTCCCGGGTGGCGCAGTGGTCTAGGGCACTGCATCGCAGCGCTAGCTGTGCCACCAGAGATTCTGTGTTCGCGCCCAGGCTCTGTCGCAGCCGGCCGCGACCGGGAGGTCCGTGGGGTGACACACAATTGGCCTAGAGTCGTCCGGGTTAGGGAGGGTTTGGCCGGTAGGGACATCCTTGTCTCATCGCGCACCAGCGACTCCTGTGGTGGGCCGGGGTCGCCAGGTGCACCAAGGTCGCCAGGTGCACGGTGTTTCCTCCGACACATTGGTGCGGCTGGCTTCCAGGTTGGATGCGCGCTGTGTTAAGAAGCAGTGCGGCTTGGTTGGGTTGTGTTTCGGAGGACGCATGGCTTTCGACCTTCGTCTCTCCCGAGCCTGTACGGGAGTTGTAGCGATGAGACAAGATAGTAATTACTAACACAATTGGATACCATGAAATTGGGGAGAAAAAAGGGGGTAACATTTATTTTTTTTACATAATAAAAAATAAATGACCTATTTCTAAAAAATAAAAACACATTCAGATTGGCATAATTCGGTGCCATTTTACTACCCATAGCAGTTCCCTTCTGTTGAATGAACATGTCATTTTCAAACATGAAAAAGTTCTTAGAACAATCTCAGCAAGCTACTGTGCCAGTGGGTCGTTGACTGAGGTAATGTGCCATGGCTTCTAGGCCTCCCTGATGGAGGATATTAGTATACAGTGATTCAACGTCAAAGCAAGCCATAAGCATCTCCCCATTCATATTGGGTGTTAATCATGTCCATAAAATTATGTACATATGCAAAGAAATCAACAAAAGCAGAAATATTTTCAGTCAATGGAGGCCACAATAGGTCTCCCTGGTGGCTTATCCAGTCGTTTTGTGGATTTTTGGTAAGGCATGAATGACGCTCCTGATTGGATAGTCTACTTTCATGAACTCATATTCTTTTAGCATAATGTCTCCACTTTCCATAAGAGACTTCAGCTTGCAGTGAATCTCATCTTTGAACAGTGGTGTAGGGTCACGTGACAATTTCTGAAAGAAAAAGTATTGTTCAATTGTCCCCAGATCTCATTCACATAGTCCTCACGGTTTAACAACACCACAGCTCCGCCCTTGTCAGCATTATGCACTATCAAAGTGGAATCATTTTTTAAAACATCCAATGCTTGCCTCTGTACTTTAGGGAGATTATTGTAGACTGTATTCTTGTTTCTTAATCAAAATCTGAGACATATTTTTCCACCAATCTGCAGTATGTTTCTTGGGAGGGATTTTTGTATCTGGGTGGACAAAAAGTGGATTTTGCTCGAAAAGGGGTTTTCCTTCTATGGGAAATGTCATTCTCTATTTGATCACCCATAGTCTGAACACCCATCAGACTATTCTTAATTTAATCTTGTCTTTACATATACTAAATAATGTGTGAAATTTGTTTTGATTTAAAATGGACCATTATCATGCACCGATTTCGAAACAGTGGCAGAAAAAATTAAGTAATCTATCACTATTTAAGTGCAATGTAGGACACTTTTCCCATGGTTCATTTTCCTGCCAGCCAGGTAGGCTATACTCCTGTTGTAAAGATAGTCAATGTGCTTAATATTAGGAAAGTTGATGAATAAATATAGTAGGCCTTGCCTATAGAAAACTGATGGGATCCTCCTCTTTTTAAGAGGCCATCAAATCTCTTTTCTTACACAATCGCATAGCATACAGAATTGTTGCGCAACATGAGCTCACGTGAAATGTTTGATTCGATTTTCGATTACATTTGCATTGATGTCAGAGTGATTAGAGGGACAATAGAGTGCTGAGTACCAGGCAGTGAGCAAGTTTAGTAGGCTACTAATGACAATCAGCAGCATCAGCACTTGGAGAAGGCTAATTACCGTGACTAAACGGTCATGTGGAATTTGACTGCCCTCATGACCAACGGTGTGGCGGTAATATGGTCACCTTAACAGCCCTATTCAGAGTCATCCTTTTTGAGGCCTCTATTCATGGAACAAGACAGACATTACAACCAGAGCTTTGCAAATAGAAGAGAGACTGATTGGGTGCGAGTTCAACCCAGGCTCCACCCCCAGACAGTGTCCCAGTGCCATGGAGTGAAACCAGTACAACCAGTCACGTGGCCACACAGGCGGGAGGCTGTGCCATCCACTGCCAACTCCACAAATCTCTGTTTCAGATCCCTCTTTTCTCACCGTCTGTCTTCCTCCCTCTCACTCTCTCCCTCCCTATTCCTCAATCCACTAATGCCTAGCTCTGAGATAAACATTTGAAATTGGCTCATGTATCCATGGTTACCGAACTATTCCTCTGTCTTATAGTCTTCTTTTCAACATCTCGTCATAGAGGGCTTATTACCAGAGAGTGCTCCAACCCATTAGGGACAAACCCATGGGCCTGCTAGCTACACTAACCCTTACACTAATGGAGATGGCAGTGCAGATTGTTCTGTTTCCTCCTGGATGTCTATCTGCTTTCCCTTTATGATGGTTCTCTGCTCTTCAGCAGCTAAAAGGAAAGAGATGGAGTCAGCATCTAGGCCAACTGTACTCTGAGACAGAGTAGTTTCACTAGTATCAAACCTCAAGCCACACACACACACACACACAATCCACCCACCGCAAATAAACACACCATCCACACATCCCAACATAAACACACACTGCAAACAAACATACACTTGCTAACACACACAACATCCACCCAGCCTCTCTCTCTCTCATCCTGTCCACCCCCTGCCTGTCAGGCCACTTAAGGCAATGAGAAAGGACAATTAAGATTCACAATGCAAACCTCATCAGCAGGGTTGCTGCCTGTTCTGTTGCCCTGCCTCTGAGTGCTCTCCCATTTCCTCTGTGAGAAGTGAACCTGATCCCTTTCCCCTGTCCTGCTGCTGCTGTGGTGTTGGGTACCACTCTCACCACCAGCACTGTATCCACACGGACAGACAGAAGGCCTTTATGGACAGCACAGTACAGTGAGCACTCAACCAGAGAGATAACACACTGAGGCAGATGATTTAAAGCTAGTAGCTCCTAAAGATATTAAAGATCCACTCTGCTGCTCGCTGGGCACAGTGTGCAGTGACCTGAGCAGACCGCTCTCTGAGCTGAAAATGATGATGATGGTAGTAGTGACTTAGCCTAGCTGGTGTGGTGATGTTCAGCGGTGGCCATCTAGGATGACTTGGCACCAAGCTGGCCGGGGAAGCAGGGCAGTGGGCAGGGGGCCACACCCTGGCCTGTAGGCTACACTCACAGCAATGAAAGACCCTTCTTCTGCACCTCCTCAGACCAACTTCCTTCTAGCCTGGTCCCAGATTGTGACCATGATGACCAATGGAGTTGATAAGGCAGCACAAATATATCTGGAACCAGGCTAACTTCCTTCCTCCAGAGTATACACATGATATGTTCCCATTCGATTTCACACAGATGCATGACTAGGGACTGAAACTGTGGCTATTATCAACTTCAGACATCGATATCTCATCTTCGGGAAAAAGCTATGCCTAACCATGAGAAACTGGACTGAATGCATGGGAAACTGTTTGTGTAATCTGCCTGGGTGACATCCTAGGAGATTCTCTGAGACAATGCAGAGAGGACAGCTTACCCCCCACCTTGTCTTCTGTCTAGTTTGTTAGGCTATACAAGATCTCAACTGCACAGTAAGGATACAGTACTAAAGACCTTTATAACATAGGATAGTTATGGTTGTAGCTAAGGCCTTGAGCAGTAAGGATACAGTACCAAGGCCTAAAATTAACACCTGCGGGTAGATTTTGTCATTGGTGGGTAAAATGTCTATTTCACCAGCCACGTTGGCGGGTGGTCAGGGCTCCACAGTGCGAGCATTTCATTCGCATTTGTGAATAAAAAGTCAAGTTTGATCACATTTATAGTAAAATAAATGCTCCAGTAGCTTTTTTCAAAGTATTTCTGCCATTTTGTTTCATAGCTGGTAAATGAAGTCTATGAACTATAAATCCTATATAGCCTATTCCATCTTGCGCTAGAACACTGCCTGGCTGGGTGCATGCGAAGAGCTGAGCGAAAGATGAATTTTTAGAAGTTAATTTTTAGAAGCGCTTCGCGCAGGCATAAGAATTGGTCTAATTTACTTGACCCGAAAGTCTACTGAAGTGAGACTTGTCCTTGTCCATTTACATTGTGTTGTTCACAGGCTAGGTTGTTTTTCTATGTTTGAGTTTCAACTGCAAGGGAAGAGGAGACAACGCCTCTCCTAGTCAGACTCACAGGCTCAAACATGACTCGAGTCGCGCTGCCACGGTAACCTCCCACCCTTAAATGGGCAGGTGAAAATGTTTCTCATCTGTGAAAGTTTGGTTTAATGACTCAGGTCACAAAAAAATGAAATTAAACAATAAAACACATTATTTCTTACGCATAATACATGTATTGTTTTAGAAACATTACAAAACATGCTCATCTGTTTTTTTTGTGTTTTGTTGGTATAATTTTAGCAGGGGGGAAAAATCTGAGTGGCTGGTAGATTTTTTATTATAAACTGAGTGGTTCGAGCACTGAATGCTGAAAGCCGTGATTGGCTAAAAGCCTTGGTAAATCAGACGTATACCACGGGTATGACAAAACATTTATTTGTACTGCTCTAATTACATTGGTAACCAGTTTATAATAGCAATAAGGTACCTCGGGTGTTTGTGGTATATTGCCAATAAGGGCAAGGGCTGTATCCAGCCACTCCGCGTTGCGTCATGCTTAAGAACAGCCCTTATCCGTGGTATATTGGCCATATACCACACCCCCTCGGGCCTCATTGTTTAAATCTACCTGCCACAGTGACTGGTGGACCAAAAAGTGAATTGTATGCCCTGTACAGTACTAAGATCTTCATAAAATAGAATAATGATGGTTGTAGCAACGGCCTTGAGCTGTAAGAATACTGTACAAAGACCTTTATAACATAGGATATTGATATAGTTGTAGCTAATATCTTTATGAAACATTTATAGCCTAACTTTTTTATCCACTGAGCCCTGGTTAGTATTCTGCCATGTTCCATTGTTCGTGCAATCGCCAATCCAATAGTTTTGCTGTAGATGTGCTGTTAGATAATCAGTGACTCTATCAATGAAGGACACAGTCCCTGCCTGAGGGTACATAGGCCCAGTAAAGTCCTACCTAGCCTCAGCCCAGTCCCATCCAATCATCACAACCACATCTTATCTCAGCCCAGCCACACTCACCTTCTGGCCAGACTACACTTTATCACAGACTCTGCACCACCTGGGGTTGGCAACAGTCCCTCGTATTACATTTTATATTATTAACCTTTATTTAACCTGGGGAACCGATTGAGACCAGGGTCTCATTTCCAATGGTGCCATGAGAACAACAGTTGAAGCAATGTTAGGAACCATTCAACTAAATTACAGTTACAACATTTCAAATGAATTACATTACATTCAAAAGGGCAGTACTAACAAATATATACGATCAATAAAAACAAGAGCCCAAAATTCACCATTTTGGACCAAATAATCAAGTTTTAGAGTCAGAGACTCCCAGGCAACTATTTAAGAGACAATGATAGTTATGGAAATGATCACCAGTGATAAAACGCAAGGCTGAGTATATAGCCACAGAACTTAGAAGTCCACACTTGTTAAA
>NW_026601467.1:0-49732 GCF_029448725.1 Salvelinus fontinalis
CAAGACAGACCAGCCTGGTCTATAAAAGACTAGACAGACCAGCCTGGTCTCTCAGACAAGACAGACCAGCCTGGTATCTCAAGACTAGTCAGACCAGCCTGGTCTCTCAGACTAGACAGACCAGCCTGGTCTCTAAGACTATACAGACCAGCCTGGTCTCTCAGACAAGACAGACCAGCCTGGTCTCAGACTGGTCTCAGACTAGACAGACCAGCCTGGTCTCTCAAGACTAGACAGACCAGCCTGGTCTCTCAAGACTAGACAGACCAGCCTGGTCTCTCAGACAAGACAGACCAGCCTGGTCTCTCAAGACTAGACAGACCAGCCTGGTCTCTCAAGACAAGACAGACCAGCCTGGTCTCAGACGGGTCTCAGACTAGACAGACCAGCCTGGTCTCTCAAGACTAGACAGACCAGCCTGGTCTCTCAAGACAAGACAGACCAGCCTGGTCTCTCAAGACTAGACAGACCAGCCTGGTCTCAGACTAGACAGACCAACCTGTTCTCTCAGACTAGACAGACCAGCCTGGTCTCTCAAGACTAGACAGACCAGCCTGGTCTCTCAAGACTAGACAGACCAGCCTGGTCTCTCAAGACAAGACAGACCAGCCTGGTCTCAGACTGATCTCAGACTAGACAGACCAGCCTGGTCTCTCAGACAAGACAGACCAGCCTGGTCTCTCAGACAAGACAGACCAGCCTGGTCTCAGACTAGACAGACCAGCCTGGTCTCTCAGACAAGACAGACCAGCCTGGTCTCTTAAGACAAGACAGACCAGCCTGGTCTCTCAAGACTAGACAGACCAGCCTGGTCTCTCAAGACTAGACAGACCAGCATGGTCTCTCAGACAAGACAGACTAGCCTGGTCTCTCAAGACTAGACAAACCAGCCTGGTCTCAGACTAGACAGACCAGCCTGGTCTCTCAGACAAGACAGACCAGCCTGGTCTCTCAAGACAAGACAGACCAGCCTGGTCTCTCAAGACTAGACAGACCAGCCTGGTCTCTCAAGACTAGACAGACCAGCATGGTCTCTCAGACAAGACAGACCAGCCTGGTCTCTCAAGACTAGACAGACCAGCCTGGTCTCTCAAGACTAGACAGACCAGCCTGGTCTCTCAAGACTAAAAAGACCAGCCTGGTCTCTCAGACAAGACAGACCAGCCTGGTCTCTCAAGACTAGACAGGCCAGCCTGGTCTCTCAAGACAAGACAGACCAGCCTGGTCTCAGACTGATCTCAGACTAGACAGACCAGCCTGGTCTCTAAGACAAGACAGACCAGCCTGGTCTCAGACTGATCTCAGACTAGACAGACCAGCCTGGTCTCTCAGACAAGACAAACCAGCCTGGTCTCTCAAGACTAGACAGACCAGCCTGATCTCTCAAGACTAGACAGACCAGCCTGGTCTCTCAGACAAGACAGACAGGCCTGGTCTCTCAGACAAGACAGACCAGCCTGGTCTCAGACTGATCTCAGACTAGACAGACCAGCCTAGTCTCTCAGACAAGACAGACCAGCCTGGTCTTAGACTAGACAGACCAACCTGGTCTCTCAGACTAGACAGACCAGCCTGGTCTCTCAAGACTAGACAGACCAGCCTGGTCTATAAAAGACTAGACAGACCAGCCTGGTCTCTCAAGACTAGACGGACCAGCCTGGTCTCTCAAGACTAGACAGACCAGCCTGGTCTCTCAGACAAGACAGACCAGCCTGGTCTATAAAAGACTAGACAGACCAGCCTGGTCTCTCAGACAAGACAGACCAGCCTGGTCTCAGACTGATCTCAGACTAGACAGACCAGCCTGGTCTCTCAGACAAGACAGACCAGCCTGGTCTCTCAGACAAGACAGACCAGCCTGGTCTCAGACTAGACAGACCAGCCTGGTCTCTCAGACAAGACAGACCAGCCTGGTCTCTCAAGACTAGACAGACCAGCCTGGTCTCTCAAGACTAGACAGACCAGCCTGGTCTCTCAAGACTAGACAGACCAGCCTGATCTCTCAAGACTAGACAGACCAGCCTGGTCTCTCAGACAAGACAGACAGGCCTGGTCTCTCAGACTAGAAAGACCAGCCTGGTCTCTCAGACAAGACAGACCAGCCTGGTCTCTCAGACAAGACAGACCAGCCTGGTCTATAAAAGACTAGACAGACCAGCCTGGTCTCTCAGACAAGACAGACCAGCCTGGTCTATAAAAGACTAGACAGACCAGCCTGGTCTCTCAGACAAGACAGACCAGCCTGGTCTCAGACTGATCTCAGACTAGACAGACCAGCCTGGTCTCTCAGACAAGACAGACCAGCCTGGTCTCTCAGACAAGACAGACCAGCCTGGTCTCAGACTAGACAGACCAGCCTGGTCTCTCAGACAAGACAGACCAGCCTGGTCTCTCAAGACTAGACAGACCAGCCTGGTCTCTCAAGACTAGACAGACCAGCCTGGTCTCTCAAGACTAGACAGACCAGCCTGATCTCTCAAGACTAGACAGACCAGCCTGGTCTCTCAGACAAGACAGACAGGCCTGGTCTCTCAGACTAGAAAGACCAGCCTGGTCTCTCAGACAAGACAGACCAGCCTGGTCTCTCAGACTAGAAAGACCAGCCTGGTCTCTCAGACTGGTCTCAGACCAGGCTGGTCTCTCAAGACTAGACAGACATTTACATTTACATTTACATTACATTTAAGTCATTTAGCAGACGCTCTTATCCAGAGCGACTTACAAATTGGTGCATTCACCTTATGACATCCAGTGGAACAGCCACTTTACAATAGTGCATCTAAATCTTTTAAGGGGGGGGGGGTCAGAAGGATTACTTTATCCAAACTAGGTATTCCTTAAAGAGGTGGGCTTTCAGGTGTCTCCGGAAGGTGGTGATTGACTCCGCTGTCCTGGCGTCGTGAGGGAGTTTGTTCCACCATTGGGGTGCCAGAGCAGCGAACAGTTTTGACTGGGCTGAGCGGGAACTGTACTTCCTCAGTGGTAGGGAGGCGAGCAGGCCAGAGGTGGATGAACGCAGTGCCCTTGTTTGGGTGTAGGGCCTGATCAGAGCCTGAAGGTACTGAGGTGCCGTTCCCCTCACAGCTCCGTAGACAAGCACCATGGTCTTGTAGCGGATGCGAGCTTCAACTGGAAGCCAGTGGAGAGAGCGGAGGAGCGGGGTGACGTGAGAGAACTTGGGAAGGTTGAACACCAGACGGGCTGCGGCGTTCTGGATGAGTTGTAGGGGTTTAATGGCACAGGCAGGGAGCCCAGCCAACAGCGAGTTGCAGTAATCCAGACGGGAGATGACAAGTGCCTGGATTAGGACCTGCGCCGCTTCCTGTGTGAGGCAGGGTCGTACTCTGCGGATGTTGTAGAGCATGAACCTACAGGAACGGGCCACCGCCTTGATGTTAGTTGAGAACGACAGGGTGTTGTCCAGGATCACGCCAAGGTTCTTAGCGCCCTGGGAGGAGGACACAATGGAGTTGTCAACCGTGATGGCGAGATCATGGAATGGGCAGTCCTTCCCCGGGAGGAAGAGCAGCTCCGTCTTGCCGAGGTTCAGCTTGAGGTGGTGATCCGTCATCCACACTGATATGTCTGCCAGACATGCAGAGATGCGATTCGCCACCTGGTCATCAGAAGAGGGAAAGGAGAAGATTAATTGTGTGTCGTCTGCATAGCAATGATAGGAGAGACCATGTGAGGTTATGACAGAGCCAAGTGACTTGGTGTATAGCGAGAATAGGAGAGGGCCTAGAACAGAGCCCTGCGGGACACCAGTGGTGAGAGCACGTGGTGAGGAGACAGTGCTCTGATGGGACTGCAAAATCTCAAACCAGCTTGGTCTCAGACTGGTCTCAGACTAGACAGACCAGCCTGGTCTCTCAGACAAGACACACCAGCCTGGTCTCTCAGACAAGACAGACCAGCCTGGTCTCTCAAGACTAGACAGACCAGCCTGGTCTCTCAGACAAGACAGACCAGCCTGGTCTATAAAAGACTAGACAGACTAGCCTGGTCTCTCAAGACTAGACAGACCAGCCTGGTCTCTCAGACAAGACAGACCAGCCTGGTCTCTCAAGACTAGACAGACCAGCCTGGTCTCTCAGGACAAGACAGACCAGCTTGGTCTCAGACGGGTCTCAGACTAGACAGACCAGCCTTGTCTCTCAGACAAGACAGACCAGCCTGGTCTCTCAGACAAGACAGACCATCCTGGACTCTCAAGACTAGACAGACCAGCCGGGTCTCTCAAGACTAGACAGACCAGCCTGGTCTCTCAAGACTAGACAGACCAGCCTGGTCTCTCATACAAGACAGACCAGCCTGGTCTCTCAGACAAGACAGACAAGCATGGTCTCTCAAGACTAGACAGACCTGCCTGGTCTCTCAAGACTAGACAGACCAGCCTGGTCTCTCAAGACTAGACAGACCAGCCTGGTCTCTCAGACAAGACAGACCAGCCTGGTCTCTCAAGACTAGACAGACCAGCCTGGTCTCTCAAGACTAGACAGACCAGCCTGGTCTCTCAAGACTAGACAGACCAGCCTGGTCTCTCAGACAAGACAGACCAGCCTGGTCTATAAAAGACTAGACAGACCAGCCTGGTCTCTCAGACAAGACAGACCATTCTGGTCTCTCAAGACTAGACAGACCAGCCTGGTCTCTCAAGACTAGACAGACCAGCCTGATCTCTCAAGACTAGACAGACCAGCATGGTCTCTCAGACAAGACAGACCAGCCTGGTCTCTCAGACAAGACAGACCAGCCTGGTCTCTCAGACTAGAAAGACCAGCCTGGTCTCTCAGACAAGACAGACCAGCCTGGTCTCTCAGACAAGACAGACCAGCCTGGTCTCTCAGACTAGAAAGACCAGCCTGGTCTCTCAGACTGGTCTCAGACCAGGCTGGTCTCTCAAGACTAGACAGACATTTACATTTACATTTACATTACATTTAAGTCATTTAGCAGACGCTCTTATCCAGAGCGACTTACAAATTGGTGCATTCACCTTATGACATCCAGTGGAACAGCCACTTTACAATAGTGCATCTAAATCTTTTAAGGGGGGGGGGGGTCAGAAGGATTACTTTATCCAAACTAGGTATTCCTTAAAGAGGTGGGCTTTCAGGTGTCTCCGGAAGGTGGTGATTGACTCCGCTGTCCTGGCGTCGTGAGGGAGTTTGTTCCACCATTGGGGTGCCAGAGCAGCGAACAGTTTTGACTGGGCTGAGCGGGAGCTGTACTTCCTCAGTGGTAGGGAGGCGAGCAGGCCAGAGGTGGATGAACGCAGTGCCCTTGTTTGGGTGTAGGGCCTGATCAGAGCCTGAAGGTACTGAGGTGCCGTTCCCCTCACAGCTCCGTAGACAAGCACCATGGTCTTGTAGCGGATGCGAGCTTCAACTGGAAGCCAGTGGAGAGAGCGGAGGAGCGGGGTGACGTGAGAGAACTTGGGAAGGTTGAACACCAGACGGGCTGCGGCGTTCTGGATGAGTTGTAGGGGTTTAATGGCACAGGCAGGGAGCCCAGCCAACAGCGAGTTGCAGTAATCCAGACGGGAGATGACAAGTGCCTGGATTAGGACCTGCGCCGCTTCCTGTGTGAGGCAGGGTCGTACTCTGCGGATGTTGTAGAGCATGAACCTACAGGAACGGGCCACCGCCTTGATGTTAGTTGAGAACGACAGGGTGTTGTCCAGGATCACGCCAAGGTTCTTAGAGCCCTGGGAGGAGGACACAATGGAGTTGTCAACCGTGATGGCGAGATCATGGAACGGGCAGTCCTTCCCCGGGAGGAAGAGCAGCTCCGTCTTGCCGAGGTTCAGCTTGAGGTGGTGATCCGTCATCCACACTGATATGTCTGCCAGACATGCAGAGATGCAATTCGCAGACGGGTCTCAGACTAGACAGACCAGCCTGGTCTCTCAGACAAGACAGACCAGCCTGGTCTCTCAAGACTAGACAGACCAGCCTGGTCTCTCAAGACAAGACAGACCAGCCTGGTCTCTCAAGACTAGACAGACCAGCCTGGTCTCAGACCAGACAGACCAACCTGGTCTCTCAGACTAGACAGACCAGCCTGGTCTCTCAGACAAGACAGACCAGCCTGGTCTCTCAAGACTAGACAGACCAGCCTGGTCTCTCAAGACAAGACAGACCAGCCTGGTCTCTCAAGACTAGACAGACCAGCCTGGTCTCTCAGACAAGACAGACCAGCCTGGTCTCTCAAGACTAGACAGACCAGCCGGGTCTCTCAAGACAAGACAGACCAGCCTGGTCTCAGACGGGTCTCAGACTAGACAGACCAGCCTGGTCTCTCAGACAAGACAGACCAGCCTGGTCTCTCAAGACTAGACAGACCAGCCTGGTCTCTCAAGACAAGACAGACCAGCCTGGTCTCTCAAGACTAGACAGACCAGCCTGGTCTCAGACCAGACAGACCAACCTGGTCTCTCAGACTAGACAGACCAGCCTGGTCTCTCAAGACAAGAAAGACCAGCCTGGTCTCTCAAGACTAGACAGACCAGCCTGGTCTCTCAGACAAGACAGACCAGCCTGGTCTCTCAAGACTAGACTGACCAGCCTGGTCTCCCAAAACCAGACAGACCAGCCTGGTCTCTCAGACAAGACAGACCAGCCTGGTCTCAGACTGATCTCAGACTAGACAGACCAGCCTGGTCTCTCAGACAAGACAGACCAGCCTGGTCTCTCAGACAAGACAGACCAGCCTGGTCTCAGACTAGACAGACCAACCTGGTCTCTCAGACTAGACAGACCAGCCTGGTCTCTCAAGACTAGAAAGACCAGCCTGGTCTCTCAAGACTAGACAGACCAGCCTGGTCTCTCAGACAAGACAGACCAGCCTTGTCTCTCAAGACTAGACAGACCAGCCTGGTCTACCAAGACTAGACAGACCAGCCTGGTCTCAGACGGGTCTCAGACTAGACAGACCTGCCTGGTCTCTCAGACAAGACAGACCTGCATGGTCTCTCAAGACTAGACAGACCAGCCTGGTCTCTCAAGACAAGACAGACCATCCTGGTCTCTCAAGACTAGACAGACCAGCCTGGTCTCTCAAAACTAGACAGACCCGCCTGGTTTCTCAGACAAGACAGACCAGCCTGGTCTCTCAGACAAGACAGACCAGTCTGGTCTTTCAGACAAAACAGACCAAACTGGTCTCTAAAGACAAGACAGACCAGCCTGGTCTCTCAGACTAGAAAGATCAGCCTGGTCTCTCAGACTAGACAGACCAGCCTAGTCTCTCAGACAAGACAGACCAGCCTGGTCTATAAAAGACTAGACAGACCAGCCTGGTCTCTCAAGACTAGACAGACCAGCCTGGTCTATAAAAGACTAGACAGACCAGCCTGGTCTCTCAAGACTAGACAGACCAGCCTGGTCTCTCAGACTAGACAGACCAGCCTGGTCTCTCAGACAAGACAGACCAGCCTGGTCTCTCAAGACTAGACAGACCAGCCTGGTGTCTCAAGACTAGACAGACCAGCCTGGTCTCTCAGACAAGACAGACCAGCCTGGTCTCTCAAGACAAGACAGACCAGCCTGGTCTCTCAAGACTAGACAGACCAGCCTGGTCTCTCAGACAAGACAGACCAGCCTGGTCTCTCAAGACTAGACAGACCAGCCGGGTCTCTCAAGACAAGACAGACAAACCTGGTCTCAGACGGGTCTCAGACTAGACAGACCAGCCTGGTCTCTCAAGACTAGACAGACCAGCCTGGTCTCCCAAGACTAGACAGACCAGCCTGGTCTCTCACACAAGACAGACCAGCCTGGTCTATAAAAGACTAGACAGACCAGCCTGGTCTCTCAGACTAGACAGACCATCCTGGTCTATAAAAGACTAGACAGACCTGCCTGGTCTCTCAAGACTAGACAGACCAGCCTGGTCTCTCAGACAAGACAGACCAGCCTGGTCTCTCAAGACTAGACAGATCAGCCTGGTCTCTCAAGACTAGACAGACCAGCCTGGTCTCTCAGACAAGAAACCCCAGCCTGTTCTATAAAAGACTAGACAGACCAGCCTGGTGTCTCAGTCAAGACAGACCAGCCTGGTCTCTCAAGAAAAGACAGACCAGCCTGGTCTCTCAGACCAGCCTGGTCTCAAACTAGACAGACCAGCCTGGTCTCTCAGACTAGACAGACCAGCCTGGTCTCTAAGACTATACAGAATAGCCTGGTCTCTCAAGAGAAGACAGACCAGCCTGGTCTCTCAAGACTAGACAGACCAGCCTGGTCTCAGACCAGACAGACCAGCCTGGTCTCTCAAGACAAGACAGACCAGCCTGGTCTCAGACTAGACAGACCAACCGGGTGTCTCAGACTAGACCCACCAGCCTGGTCTCTCAAGACTAGAAAGACCAGCCTGGTCTCTCAAGACTAGACAGACCAGCCTGGTCTCTCAGACAAGACAGACCAGCTTGGTCTCTCAAGACTAGACAGACCAGCCTGGTCTCTCAGACAAGACAGACCAGCCTGGTCTCTCAAGACTATACAGACCAGCCTGGTCTCTCAGACAAGACAGACCAGCTTGGTTTCTCACACAAGACAGACCAGCCTGGTCTATAAAAGACTAAACAGACCAGCCTGGTTTCTCAAGACTAGACAGACCAGCCTGGTCTATAAAAGACTAGACAGACCTGCCTGGTCTCTCAAGACTAGACAGAACAGCCTGGTCTCTCAAGACTAGACAGACCAGACAGGTCTCTCAGACAAGACAGACCAGCCTGGTCTCTCAAGACTTGACAGATCAGCCTGGTCTCTCAAGACTGGACAGACCAGCCTGGTCTCTCAGACAAGAAACCCCAGCCTGGTCTATAAAAGACTAGACAGACCAGCCTGGTCTCTCAGTCAAGACAGACCAGCCTGGTCTCTCAGACCAGCCTGGTCTCACACTAGACAGACCAGCCTGGTCTCTCAGACTAGACAGACCAGCCTGGTCTCTAAGACTGTACAGACCAGCCTGGTCTCTCAGACAAGACAGACCTGTCTGGTCTCTCAGACAAGACAGACCAGCCTGGTCTCTCAAGACTAGACAGACCAGCCTGGTCTCTCAGGACAAGACAGACCAGCTTTGTCTCAGACTGGTCTCAGACTAGACAGACCAGCCTGGTCTCTCAGACAAGACAGACCAGCCTGGTCTCTCAGACAAGACAGACCAGCCTATTCTCTCAAGACTAGACAGACCAGCCTGGTCTCTCAGACAAGACAGACCAGCCTGGTCTCTCAAGACTAGACAGACCAGCCTGGTCTCTCAAGACTAGACAGACCAGCCTGGTCTCTCAGACAAGACAGACCAGCCTGGTCTCTCAAGACTAGACAGACCAGCCTGGTCTCTCAAGACTAGACAGACCAGCCTGGTCTCTCAAGACTAGACTGACCAGCCTGGTCTCTCAGACAAGACAGACCAGCCTGGTCTCTCAAGACTAGACAGACCAGCCTGGTCTCTCAAGATAAGACAGACCAGCCTGGTCTCTCAAGACTAGACAGACCAGCCTGGTCTCAGACTAGACAGACCAACCTGGTTTCTCAGACTAGAGAGACCAACCTGGTCTCTCAAGACTAGACAGACAAGCCTGGTCTCCCAAGACTAGACAGACCAGCCTGGTCTCTCAGACAAGACAGACCAGCCTGGTCTATAAAAGACTAGACAGACTAGCCTGGTCTATAAAAGAATAGACAGACTAGCCTGGTCTCGCAAGACTAGACAGACCAGCCTGGTCTCTCAGACAAGACAGACCAGCCTGGTCTCTCAAGACTAGACAGACCAGCCTGGTCTCTCAGGACAAGACAGACCAGCTTGGTCTCAGACTGGTCTCAGACTAGACAGACCAGCCTGGTCTCTCAGACAAGACAGACCAGCCTGGTCTCTCAGACAAGACAGACCAGCCTGGTCTCTCAAGACTAGACAGACCAGCCTGGTCTCTCAGACAAGACAGACCAGCCTGGTCTCTCAAGACTAGACAGACCAGCCTGGTCTCTCAGGACAAGACAAACCAGCTTGGTCTCAGACTGGTCTCAGACTAGACAGACCAGCCTGGTCTCTCAAGACTAGACAGATCAGCCTGGTCTCTCAAGACTAGACAGACCAGCCTGGTCTCTCAAGACTAGACAGACCAGCCTGGTCTCTCAGACAAGACAGACCAGCCTGGTCTATAAAAGACTAGACAGACCAGCCTGGTCTCTCAGACAAGACAGACCATTCTGGTCTCTCAAGACTAGACAGACCAGCCTGGTCTCTCAAGACTAGACAGACCAGCCTGGTCTCTCAAGACTAGACAGACCAGCATGGTCTCTCAGACAAGACAGACCAGCCTGGTCTCTCAGACAAGACAGACCAGCCTGGTCTCTCAGACTAGAAAGACCAGCCTGGTCTCTCAGACAAGACAGACCAGCCTGGTCTCTCAGACAAGACAGACCAGCCTGGTCTCTCAGACTAGAAAGACCAGCCTGGTCTCTCAGACTGGTCTCAGACCAGGCTGGTCTCTCAAGACTAGACAGACATTTACATTTACATTTACATTACATTTAAGTCATTTAGCAGACGCTCTTATCCAGAGCGACTTACAAATTGGTGCATTCACCTTATGACATCCAGTGGAACAGCCACTTTACAATAGTGCATCTAAATCTTTTAAGGGGGGGGGGTCAGAAGGATTACTTTATCCAAACTAGGTATTCCTTAAAGAGGTGGGCTTTCAGGTGTCTCCGGAAGGTGGTGATTGACTCCGCTGTCCTGGCGTCGTGAGGGAGTTTGTTCCACCATTGGGGTGCCAGAGCAGCGAACAGTTTTGACTGGGCTGAGCGGGAACTGTACTTCCTCAGTGGTAGGGAGGCGAGCAGGCCAGAGGTGGATGAACGCAGTGCCCTTGTTTGGGTGTAGGGCCTGATCAGAGCCTGAAGGTACTGAGGTGCCGTTCCCCTCACAGCTCCGTAGACAAGCACCATGGTCTTGTAGCGGATGCGAGCTTCAACTGGAAGCCAGTGGAGAGAGCGGAGGAGCGGGGTGACGTGAGAGAACTTGGGAAGGTTGAACACCAGACGGGCTGCGGCGTTCTGGATGAGTTGTAGGGGTTTAATGGCACAGGCAGGGAGCCCAGCCAACAGCGAGTTGCAGTAATCCAGACGGGAGATGACAAGTGCCTGGATTAGGACCTGCGCCGCTTCCTGTGTGAGGCAGGGTCGTACTCTGCGGATGTTGTAGAGCATGAACCTACAGGAACGGGCCACCGCCTTGATGTTAGTTGAGAACGACAGGGTGTTGTCCAGGATCACGCCAAGGTTCTTAGCGCCCTGGGAGGAGGACACAATGGAGTTGTCAACCGTGATGGCGAGATCATGGAACGGGCAGTCCTTCCCCGGGAGGAAGAGCAGCTCCGTCTTGCCGAGGTTCAGCTTGAGGTGGTGATCCGTCATCCACACTGATATGTCTGCCAGACATGCAGAGATGCAATTCGCAGACGGGTCTCAGACTAGACAGACCAGCCTGGTCTCTCAGACAAGACAGACCAGCCTGGTCTCTCAAGACTAGACAGACCAGCCTGGTCTCTCAAGACAAGACAGACCAGCCTGGTCTCTCAAGACTAGACAGACCAGCCTGGTCTCAGACCAGACAGACCAACAGGGTCTCTCAGACTAGACAGACCAGCCTGGTCTCTCAGACAAGACAGACCAGCCTGGTCTCTCAAGACTAGACAGACCAGCCTGGTCTCTCAAGACAAGACAGACCAGCCTGGTCTCTCAAGACTAGACAGACCAGCCTGGTCTCTCAGACAAGACAGACCAGCCTGGTCTCTCAAGACTAGACAGACCAGCCGGGTCTCTCAAGACAAGACAGACCAGCCTGGTCTCAGACGGGTCTCAGACTAGACAGACCAGCCTGGTCTCTCAGACAAGACAGACCAGCCTGGTCTCTCAAGACTAGACAGACCAGCCTGGTCTCTCAAGACAAGACAGACCAGCCTGGTCTCTCAAGACTAGACAGACCAGCCTGGTCTCAGACCAGACAGACCAACCTGGTCTCTCAGACTAGACAGACCAGCCTGGTCTCTCAAGACAAGAAAGACCAGCCTGGTCTCTCAAGACTAGACAGACCAGCCTGGTCTCTCAGACAAGACAGACCAGCCTGGTCTCTCAAGACTAGACTGACCAGCCTGGTCTCCCAAAGCCAGACAGACCAGCCTGGTCTCTCAGACAAGACAGACCAGCCTGGTCTCAGACTGATCTCAGACTAGACAGACCAGCCTGGTCTCTCAGACAAGACAGACCAGCCTGGTCTCTCAGACAAGACAGACCAGCCTGGTCTCAGACTAGACAGACCAACCTGGTCTCTCAGACTAGACAGACCAGCCTGGTCTCTCAAGACTAGAAAGACCAGCCTGGTCTCTCAAGACTAGACAGACCAGCCTGGTCTCTCAGACAAGACAGACCAGCCTTGTCTCTCAAGACTAGACAGACCAGCCTGGTCTACCAAGACTAGACAGACCAGCCTGGTCTCTCAAAACTAGACAGACCCGCCTGGTTTCTCAGACAAGACAGACCAGCCTGGTCTCTCAGACAAGACAGACCAGCCTGGTCTTTCAGACAAAACAGACCAAACTGGTCTCTAAAGACAAGACAGACCAGCCTGGTCTCTCAGACTAGAAAGATCAGCCTGGTCTCTCAGACTAGACAGACCAGCCTAGTCTCTCAGACAAGACAGACCAGCCTGGTCTATAAAAGACTAGACAGACCAGCCTGGTCTCTCAAGACTAGACAGACCAGCCTGGTCTATAAAAGACTAGACAGACCAGCCTGGTCTCTCAAGACTAGACAGACCAGCCTGGTCTCTCAGACTAGACAGACCAGCCTGGTCTCTCAGACAAGACAGACCAGCCTGGTCTCTCAAGACTAGACAGACCAGCCTGGTGTCTCAAGACTAGACAGACCAGCCTGGTCTCTCAGACAAGACAGACCAGCCTGGTCTCTCAAGACAAGACAGACCAGCCTGGTCTCTCAAGACTAGACAGACCAGCCTGGTCTCTCAGACAAGACAGACCAGCCTGGTCTCTCAAGACTAGACAGACCAGCCGGGTCTCTCAAGACAAGACAGACAAACCTGGTCTCAGACGGGTCTCAGACTAGACAGACCAGCCTGGTCTCTCAAGACTAGACAGACCAGCCTGGTCTCCCAAGACTAGACAGACCAGCCTGGTCTCTCACACAAGACAGACCAGCCTGGTCTATAAAAGACTAGACAGACCAGCCTGGTCTCTCAGACTAGACAGACCATCCTGGTCTATAAAAGACTAGACAGACCTGCCTGGTCTCTCAAGACTAGACAGACCAGCCTGGTCTCTCAGACAAGACAGACCAGCCTGGTCTCTCAAGACTAGACAGACCAGCCTGGTCTCTCAAGACTAGACAGACCAGCCTGGTCTCTCAGACAAGAAACCCCAGCCTGTTCTATAAAAGACTAGACAGACTAGCCTGGTCTATAAAAGACTAGACAGACTAGCCTGGTCTCGCAAGACTAGACAGACCAACCTGGTCTCTCAGACAAGACAGACCAGCCTGGTCTCTCAAGACTAGACAGACCAGCCTGGTCTCTCAGACAAGACAGACCAGCCTGGTCTCTCAAGACTAGACAGACCAGCCTGGTCTCTCAGACAAGACAGACCAGCCTGGTCTCTCAAGACTAGACAGACCAGCCTGGTCTCTCAGGACAAGACAAACCAGCTTGGTCTCAGACTGGTCTCAGACTAGACAGACCAGCCTGGTCTCTCAGACAAGACAGACCAGCCTGGTCTCTCAGACAAGACAGACCAGCCTGGTCTCTCAAGACTAGACAGACCAGCCTGGTCTCTCAGACAAGACAGACCAGCCTGGTCTCTCAAGACTAGACAGACCAGCCTGGTCTCTCAGGACAAGACAAACCAGCTTGGTCTCAGACTGGTCTCAGACTAGACAGACCAGCCTGGTCTCTCAGACAAGACAAACCAGCTTGGTCTCAGACTGGTCTCAGACTAGACAGACCAGCCTGGTCTCTCAGACAAGACAGACCAGCCTGGTCTCTCAGACAAGACAGACCACCCTGGTCTCTCAAGACTAGACAGACCAGCCTGGTCTCTCAGACAAGACAGACCAGCCTGGTCTCTCAAGACTAGACAGACCAGCCTGGTCTCTCAGGACAAGACAAACCAGCTTGGTCTCAGACTGGTCTCAGACTAGACAGACCAGCCTGGTCTCTCAGAAAAGACAAACCAGCTTGGTCTCAGACTGGCCTCAGACTAGACAGACCAGCCTGGTCTCTCAGATAAGACAGACCAGCCTGGTCTCTCAAGACTAGACAGACCAGCCTGGTCTCTCAAGACTAGACAGACCATTCTGGTCTATAAAAGACTAGACAGACTAGCCTGGTCTCTCAAGACTAGACAGACCAGCCTGGTCTCTCAGACAAGACAGACCAGCCTGGTCTCTCAAGACTAGACAGACCAGCCTGGTCTCTCAGGACAAGACAGACCAGCTTGGTCTCAGACTAGACAGACCAGCCTTGTCTCTCAGACAAGACAGACCAGCCTGGTCTCTCAAGACTAGACCGACCAGCCTGGTCTCTCAAGACAAGACAGACCAGCCTGGTCTCTCAAGACTAGACAGACCAGCCTGGTCTCAGACTAGACAGACACACCTGGTCTCTCAGACTAGACAGACCAGCCTGGTCTCTCAAGACTAGACAGACCAGCCTGGTCTCTCAGACAAGAAACCCCAGCCTGTTCTATAAAAGACTAGACAGACCAGCCTGGTGTCTCAGTCAAGACAGACCAGCCTGGTCTCTCAAGAAAAGACAGACCAGCCTGGTCTCTCAGACCAGCCTGGTCTCAAACTAGACAGACCAGCCTGGTCTCTCAGACTAGACAGACCAGCCTGGTCTCTAAGACTATACAGAATAGCCTGGTCTCTCAAGAGAAGACAGACCAGCCTGGTCTCTCAAGACTAGACAGACCAGCCTGGTCTCAGACCAGACAGACCAGCCTGGTCTCTCAAGACAAGACAGACCAGCCTGGTCTCAGACTAGACAGACCAACCTGGTCTCTCAGACTAGACCCACCAGCCTGGTCTCTCAAGACTAGAAAGACCAGCCTGGTCTCTCAAGACTAGACAGACCAGCCTGGTCTCTCAAGACAAGAAAGACCAGCCTGGTCTCTCAAGACTAGACAGACCAGCCTGGTCTCTCAGACAAGACAGACCAGCCTGGTCTCTCAAGACTAGACTGACCAGCCTGGTCTCCCAAAACCAGACAGACCAGCCTGGTCTCTCAGACAAGACAGACCAGCCTGGTCTCAGACTGATCTCAGACTAGACAGACCAGCCTGGTCTCTCAGACAAGACAGACCAGCCTGGTCTCTCAGACAAGACAGACCAGCCTGGTCTCAGACTAGACAGACCAACCTGGTCTCTCAGACTAGACAGACCAGCCTGGTCTCTCAAGACTAGAAAGACCAGCCTGGTCTCTCAAGACTAGACAGACCAGCCTGGTCTCTCAGACAAGACAGACCAGCCTTGTCTCTCAAGACTAGACAGACCAGCCTGGTCTACCAAGACTAGACAGACCAGCCTGGTCTCTCAAAACTAGACAGACCCGCCTGGTTTCTCAGACAAGACAGACCAGCCTGGTCTCTCAGACAAGACAGACCAGCCTGGTCTTTCAGACAAAACAGACCAAACTGGTCTCTAAAGACAAGACAGACCAGCCTGGTCTCTCAGACTAGAAAGATCAGCCTGGTCTCTCAGACTAGACAGACCAGCCTAGTCTCTCAGACAAGACAGACCAGCCTGGTCTATAAAAGACTAGACAGACCAGCCTGGTCTCTCAAGACTAGACAGACCAGCCTGGTCTATAAAAGACTAGACAGACCAGCCTGGTCTCTCAAGACTAGACAGACCAGCCTGGTCTCTCAGACTAGACAGACCAGCCTGGTCTCTCAGACAAGACAGACCAGCCTGGTCTCTCAGACAAGACAGACCAGCCTGGTCTCAGACTAGACAGACCAACCTGGTCTCTCAGACTAGACAGACCAGCCTGGTCTCTCAAGACTAGAAAGACCAGCCTGGTCTCTCAAGACTAGACAGACCAGCCTGGTCTCTCAGACAAGACAGACCAGCCTTGTCTCTCAAGACTAGACAGACCAGCCTGGTCTACCAAGACTAGACAGACCAGCCTGGTCTCTCAAAACTAGACAGACCCGCCTGGTTTCTCAGACAAGACAGACCAGCCTGGTCTCTCAGACAAGACAGACCAGCCTGGTCTTTCAGACAAAACAGACCAAACTGGTCTCTAAAGACAAGACAGACCAGCCTGGTCTCTCAGACTAGAAAGATCAGCCTGGTCTCTCAGACTAGACAGACCAGCCTAGTCTCTCAGACAAGACAGACCAGCCTGGTCTATAAAAGACTAGACAGACCAGCCTGGTCTCTCAAGACTAGACAGACCAGCCTGGTCTATAAAAGACTAGACAGACCAGCCTGGTCTCTCAAGACTAGACAGACCAGCCTGGTCTCTCAGACTAGACAGACCAGCCTGGTCTCTCAGACAAGACAGACCAGCCTGGTCTCTCAAGACTAGACAGACCAGCCTGGTGTCTCAAGACTAGACAGACCAGCCTGGTCTCTCAGACAAGACAGACCAGCCTGGTCTCTCAAGACAAGACAGACCAGCCTGGTCTCTCAAGACTAGACAGACCAGCCTGGTCTCTCAGACAAGACAGACCAGCCTGGTCTCTCAAGACTAGACAGACCAGCCGGGTCTCTCAAGACAAGACAGACAAACCTGGTCTCAGACGGGTCTCAGACTAGACAGACCAGCCTGGTCTCTCAAGACTAGACAGACCAGCCTGGTCTCCCAAGACTAGACAGACCAGCCTGGTCTCTCACACAAGACAGACCAGCCTGGTCTATAAAAGACTAGACAGACCAGCCTGGTCTCTCAGACTAGACAGACCATCCTGGTCTATAAAAGACTAGACAGACCTGCCTGGTCTCTCAAGACTAGACAGACCAGCCTGGTCTCTCAGACAAGACAGACCAGCCTGGTCTCTCAAGACTAGACAGACCAGCCTGGTCTCTCAAGACTAGACAGACCAGCCTGGTCTCTCAGACAAGAAACCCCAGCCTGTTCTATAAAAGACTAGACAGACTAGCCTGGTCTATAAAAGACTAGACAGACTAGCCTGGTCTCGCAAGACTAGACAGACCAACCTGGTCTCTCAGACAAGACAGACCAGCCTGGTCTCTCAAGACTAGACAGACCAGCCTGGTCTCTCAGACAAGACAGACCAGCCTGGTCTCTCAAGACTAGACAGACCAGCCTGGTCTCTCAGACAAGACAGACCAGCCTGGTCTCTCAAGACTAGACAGACCAGCCTGGTCTCTCAGGACAAGACAAACCAGCTTGGTCTCAGACTGGTCTCAGACTAGACAGACCAGCCTGGTCTCTCAGACAAGACAGACCAGCCTGGTCTCTCAGACAAGACAGACCAGCCTGGTCTCTCAAGACTAGACAGACCAGCCTGGTCTCTCAGACAAGACAGACCAGCCTGGTCTCTCAAGACTAGACAGACCAGCCTGGTCTCTCAGGACAAGACAAACCAGCTTGGTCTCAGACTGGTCTCAGACTAGACAGACCAGCCTGGTCTCTCAAGACAAGACAGACCAGCCTGGTCTCTCAAGACTAGACAGACCAGCCTGGTCTCTCAGACAAGACAGACCAGCCTGGTCTCTCAAGACTAGACAGACCAGCCGGGTCTCTCAAGACAAGACAGACAAACCTGGTCTCAGACGGGTCTCAGACTAGACAGACCAGCCTGGTCTCTCAAGACTAGACAGACCAGCCTGGTCTCCCAAGACTAGACAGACCAGCCTGGTCTCTCACACAAGACAGACCAGCCTGGTCTATAAAAGACTAGACAGACCAGCCTGGTCTCTCAGACTAGACAGACCATCCTGGTCTATAAAAGACTAGACAGACCTGCCTGGTCTCTCAAGACTAGACAGACCAGCCTGGTCTCTCAGACAAGACAGACCAGCCTGGTCTCTCAAGACTAGACAGATCAGCCTGGTCTCTCAAGACTAGACAGACCAGCCTGGTCTCTCAGACAAGAAACCCCAGCCTGTTCTATAAAAGACTAGACAGACCAGCCTGGTGTCTCAGTCAAGACAGACCAGCCTGGTCTCTCAAGAAAAGACAGACCAGCCTGGTCTCTCAGACCAGCCTGGTCTCAAACTAGACAGACCAGCCTGGTCTCTCAGACTAGACAGACCAGCCTGGTCTCTAAGACTATACAGAATAGCCTGGTCTCTCAAGAGAAGACAGACCAGCCTGGTCTCTCAAGACTAGACAGACCAGCCTGGTCTCAGACCAGACAGACCAGCCTGGTCTCTCAAGACAAGACAGACCAGCCTGGTCTCAGACTAGACAGACCAACCGGGTGTCTCAGACTAGACCCACCAGCCTGGTCTCTCAAGACTAGAAAGACCAGCCTGGTCTCTCAAGACTAGACAGACCAGCCTGGTCTCTCAGACAAGACAGACCAGCTTGGTCTCTCAAGACTAGACAGACCAGCCTGGTCTCTCAGACAAGACAGACCAGCCTGGTCTCTCAAGACTATACAGACCAGCCTGGTCTCTCAGACAAGACAGACCAGCTTGGTTTCTCACACAAGACAGACCAGCCTGGTCTATAAAAGACTAAACAGACCAGCCTGGTTTCTCAAGACTAGACAGACCAGCCTGGTCTATAAAAGACTAGACAGACCTGCCTGGTCTCTCAAGACTAGACAGACCAGCCTGGTCTCTCAAGACTAGACAGACCAGACAGGTCTCTCAGACAAGACAGACCAGCCTGGTCTCTCAAGACTTGACAGATCAGCCTGGTCTCTCAAGACTGGACAGACCAGCCTGGTCTCTCAGACAAGAAACCCCAGCCTGGTCTATAAAAGACTAGACAGACCAGCCTGGTCTCTCAGTCAAGACAGACCAGCCTGGTCTCTCAGACCAGCCTGGTCTCACACTAGACAGACCAGCCTGGTCTCTCAGACTAGACAGACCAGCCTGGTCTCTAAGACTGTACAGACCAGCCTGGTCTCTCAGACAAGACAGACCTGTCTGGTCTCTCAGACAAGACAGACCAGCCTGGTCTCTCAAGACTAGACAGACCAGCCTGGTCTCTCAGGACAAGACAGACCAGCTTTGTCTCAGACTGGTCTCAGACTAGACAGACCAGCCTGGTCTCTCAGACAAGACAGACCAGCCTGGTCTCTCAGACAAGACAGACCAGCCTATTCTCTCAAGACTAGACAGACCAGCCTGGTCTCTCAGACAAGACAGACCAGCCTGGTCTCTCAAGACTAGACAGACCAGCCTGGTCTCTCAAGACTAGACAGACCAGCCTGGTCTCTCAGACAAGACAGACCAGCCTGGTCTCTCAAGACTAGACAGACCAGCCTGGTCTCTCAAGACTAGACAGACCAGCCTGGTCTCTCAAGACTAGACTGACCAGCCTGGTCTCTCAGACAAGACAGACCAGCCTGGTCTCTCAAGACTAGACAGACCAGCCTGGTCTCTCAAGATAAGACAGACCAGCCTGGTCTCTCAAGACTAGACAGACCAGCCTGGTCTCAGACTAGACAGACCAACCTGGTTTCTCAGACTAGAGAGACCAACCTGGTCTCTCAAGACTAGACAGACAAGCCTGGTCTCCCAAGACTAGACAGACCAGCCTGGTCTCTCAGACAAGACAGACCAGCCTGGTCTATAAAAGACTAGACAGACTAGCCTGGTCTATAAAAGAATAGACAGACTAGCCTGGTCTCGCAAGACTAGACAGACCAGCCTGGTCTCTCAGACAAGACAGACCAGCCTGGTCTCTCAAGACTAGACAGACCAGCCTGGTCTCTCAGGACAAGACAGACCAGCTTGGTCTCAGACTGGTCTCAGACTAGACAGACCAGCCTGGTCTCTCAGACAAGACAGACCAGCCTGGTCTCTCAGACAAGACAGACCAGCCTGGTCTCTCAAGACTAGACAGACCAGCCTGGTCTCTCAGACAAGACAGACCAGCCTGGTCTCTCAAGACTAGACAGACCAGCCTGGTCTCTCAGGACAAGACAAACCAGCTTGGTCTCAGACTGGTCTCAGACTAGACAGACCAGCCTGGTCTCTCAAGACTAGACAGATCAGCCTGGTCTCTCAAGACTAGACAGACCAGCCTGGTCTCTCAAGACTAGACAGACCAGCCTGGTCTCTCAGACAAGACAGACCAGCCTGGTCTATAAAAGACTAGACAGACCAGCCTGGTCTCTCAGACAAGACAGACCATTCTGGTCTCTCAAGACTAGACAGACCAGCCTGGTCTCTCAAGACTAGACAGACCAGCCTGGTCTCTCAAGACTAGACAGACCAGCATGGTCTCTCAGACAAGACAGACCAGCCTGGTCTCTCAGACAAGACAGACCAGCCTGGTCTCTCAGACTAGAAAGACCAGCCTGGTCTCTCAGACAAGACAGACCAGCCTGGTCTCTCAGACAAGACAGACCAGCCTGGTCTCTCAGACTAGAAAGACCAGCCTGGTCTCTCAGACTGGTCTCAGACCAGGCTGGTCTCTCAAGACTAGACAGACATTTACATTTACATTTACATTACATTTAAGTCATTTAGCAGACGCTCTTATCCAGAGCGACTTACAAATTGGTGCATTCACCTTATGACATCCAGTGGAACAGCCACTTTACAATAGTGCATCTAAATCTTTTAAGGGGGGGGGGGTCAGAAGGATTACTTTATCCAAACTAGGTATTCCTTAAAGAGGTGGGCTTTCAGGTGTCTCCGGAAGGTGGTGATTGACTCCGCTGTCCTGGCGTCGTGAGGGAGTTTGTTCCACCATTGGGGTGCCAGAGCAGCGAACAGTTTTGACTGGGCTGAGCGGGAACTGTACTTCCTCAGTGGTAGGGAGGCGAGCAGGCCAGAGGTGGATGAACGCAGTGCCCTTGTTTGGGTGTAGGGCCTGATCAGAGCCTGAAGGTACTGAGGTGCCGTTCCCCTCACAGCTCCGTAGACAAGCACCATGGTCTTGTAGCGGATGCGAGCTTCAACTGGAAGCCAGTGGAGAGAGCGGAGGAGCGGGGTGACGTGAGAGAACTTGGGAAGGTTGAACACCAGACGGGCTGCGGCGTTCTGGATGAGTTGTAGGGGTTTAATGGCACAGGCAGGGAGCCCAGCCAACAGCGAGTTGCAGTAATCCAGACGGGAGATGACAAGTGCCTGGATTAGGACCTGCGCCGCTTCCTGTGTGAGGCAGGGTCGTACTCTGCGGATGTTGTAGAGCATGAACCTACAGGAACGGGCCACCGCCTTGATGTTAGTTGAGAACGACAGGGTGTTGTCCAGGATCACGCCAAGGTTCTTAGCGCCCTGGGAGGAGGACACAATGGAGTTGTCAACCGTGATGGCGAGATCATGGAACGGGCAGTCCTTCCCCGGGAGGAAGAGCAGCTCCGTCTTGCCGAGGTTCAGCTTGAGGTGGTGATCCGTCATCCACACTGATATGTCTGCCAGACATGCAGAGATGCAATTCGCAGACGGGTCTCAGACTAGACAGACCAGCCTGGTCTCTCAGACAAGACAGACCAGCCTGGTCTCTCAAGACTAGACAGACCAGCCTGGTCTCTCAAGACAAGACAGACCAGCCTGGTCTCTCAAGACTAGACAGACCAGCCTGGTCTCAGACCAGACAGACCAACCTGGTCTCTCAGACTAGACAGACCAGCCTGGTCTCTCAGACAAGACAGACCAGCCTGGTCTCTCAAGACTAGACAGACCAGCCTGGTCTCTCAAGACAAGACAGACCAGCCTGGTCTCTCAAGACTAGACAGACCAGCCTGGTCTCTCAGACAAGACAGACCAGCCTGGTCTCTCAAGACTAGACAGACCAGCCGGGTCTCTCAAGACAAGACAGACCAGCCTGGTCTCAGACGGGTCTCAGACTAGACAGACCAGCCTGGTCTCTCAGACAAGACAGACCAGCCTGGTCTCTCAAGACTAGACAGACCAGCCTGGTCTCTCAAGACAAGACAGACCAGCCTGGTCTCTCAAGACTAGACAGACCAGCCTGGTCTCAGACCAGACAGACCAACCTGGTCTCTCAGACTAGACAGACCAGCCTGGTCTCTCAAGACAAGAAAGACCAGCCTGGTCTCTCAAGACTAGACAGACCAGCCTGGTCTCTCAGACAAGACAGACCAGCCTGGTCTCTCAAGACTAGACTGACCAGCCTGGTCTCCCAAAACCAGACAGACCAGCCTGGTCTCTCAGACAAGACAGACCAGCCTGGTCTCAGACTGATCTCAGACTAGACAGACCAGCCTGGTCTCTCAGACAAGACAGACCAGCCTGGTCTCTCAGACAAGACAGACCAGCCTGGTCTCAGACTAGACAGACCAACCTGGTCTCTCAGACTAGACAGACCAGCCTGGTCTCTCAAGACTAGAAAGACCAGCCTGGTCTCTCAAGACTAGACAGACCAGCCTGGTCTCTCAGACAAGACAGACCAGCCTTGTCTCTCAAGACTAGACAGACCAGCCTGGTCTACCAAGACTAGACAGACCAGCCTGGTCTCTCAAAACTAGACAGACCCGCCTGGTTTCTCAGACAAGACAGACCAGCCTGGTCTCTCAGACAAGACAGACCAGCCTGGTCTTTCAGACAAAACAGACCAAACTGGTCTCTAAAGACAAGACAGACCAGCCTGGTCTCTCAGACTAGAAAGATCAGCCTGGTCTCTCAGACTAGACAGACCAGCCTAGTCTCTCAGACAAGACAGACCAGCCTGGTCTATAAAAGACTAGACAGACCAGCCTGGTCTCTCAAGACTAGACAGACCAGCCTGGTCTATAAAAGACTAGACAGACCAGCCTGGTCTCTCAAGACTAGACAGACCAGCCTGGTCTCTCAGACTAGACAGACCAGCCTGGTCTCTCAGACAAGACAGACCAGCCTGGTCTCTCAAGACTAGACAGACCAGCCTAGTGTCTCAAGACTAGACAGACCAGCCTGGTCTCTCAGACAAGACAGACCAGCCTGGTCTCTCAAGACAAGACAGACCAGCCTGGTCTCTCAAGACTAGACAGACCAGCCTGGTCTCTCAGACAAGACAGACCAGCCTGGTCTCTCAAGACTAGACAGACCAGCCGGGTCTCTCAAGACAAGACAGACAAACCTGGTCTCAGACGGGTCTCAGACTAGACAGACCAGCCTGGTCTCTCAAGACTAGACAGACCAGCCTGGTCTCCCAAGACTAGACAGACCAGCCTGGTCTCTCACACAAGACAGACCAGCCTGGTCTATAAAAGACTAGACAGACCAGCCTGGTCTCTCAGACTAGACAGACCATCCTGGTCTATAAAAGACTAGACAGACCTGCCTGGTCTCTCAAGACTAGACAGACCAGCCTGGTCTCTCAGACAAGACAGACCAGCCTGGTCTCTCAAGACTAGACAGACCAGCCTGGTCTCTCAAGACTAGACAGACCAGCCTGGTCTCTCAGACAAGAAACCCCAGCCTGTTCTATAAAAGACTAGACAGACTAGCCTGGTCTATAAAAGACTAGACAGACTAGCCTGGTCTCGCAAGACTAGACAGACCAACCTGGTCTCTCAGACAAGACAGACCAGCCTGGTCTCTCAAGACTAGACAGACCAGCCTGGTCTCTCAGACAAGACAGACCAGCCTGGTCTCTCAAGACTAGACAGACCAGCCTGGTCTCTCAGACAAGACAGACCAGCCTGGTCTCTCAAGACTAGACAGACCAGCCTGGTCTCTCAGGACAAGACAAACCAGCTTGGTCTCAGACTGGTCTCAGACTAGACAGACCAGCCTGGTCTCTCAGACAAGACAGACCAGCCTGGTCTCTCAGACAAGACAGACCAGCCTGGTCTCTCAAGACTAGACAGACCAGCCTGGTCTCTCAGACAAGACAGACCAGCCTGGTCTCTCAAGACTAGACAGACCAGCCTGGTCTCTCAGGACAAGACAAACCAGCTTGGTCTCAGACTGGTCTCAGACTAGACAGACCAGCCTGGTCTCTCAGACAAGACAAACCAGCTTGGTCTCAGACTGGTCTCAGACTAGACAGACCAGCCTGGTCTCTCAGACAAGACAGACCAGCCTGGTCTCTCAGACAAGACAGACCACCCTGGTCTCTCAAGACTAGACAGACCAGCCTGGTCTCTCAGACAAGACAGACCAGCCTGGTCTCTCAAGACTAGACAGACCAGCCTGGTCTCTCAGGACAAGACAAACCAGCTTGGTCTCAGACTGGTCTCAGACTAGACAGACCAGCCTGGTCTCTCAGAAAAGACAAACCAGCTTGGTCTCAGACTGGCCTCAGACTAGACAGACCAGCCTGGTCTCTCAGATAAGACAGACCAGCCTGGTCTCTCAAGACTAGACAGACCAGCCTGGTCTCTCAAGACTAGACAGACCATTCTGGTCTATAAAAGACTAGACAGACTAGCCTGGTCTCTCAAGACTAGACAGACCAGCCTGGTCTCTCAGACAAGACAGACCAGCCTGGTCTCTCAAGACTAGACAGACCAGCCTGGTCTCTCAGGACAAGACAGACCAGCTTGGTCTCAGACTAGACAGACCAGCCTTGTCTCTCAGACAAGACAGACCAGCCTGGTCTCTCAAGACTAGACCGACCAGCCTGGTCTCTCAAGACAAGACAGACCAGCCTGGTCTCTCAAGACTAGACAGACCAGCCTGGTCTCAGACTAGACAGACACACCTGGTCTCTCAGACTAGACAGACCAGCCTGGTCTCTCAAGACTAGACAGACCAGCCTGGTCTCTCAGACAAGAAACCCCAGCCTGTTCTATAAAAGACTAGACAGACCAGCCTGGTGTCTCAGTCAAGACAGACCAGCCTGGTCTCTCAAGAAAAGACAGACCAGCCTGGTCTCTCAGACCAGCCTGGTCTCAAACTAGACAGACCAGCCTGGTCTCTCAGACTAGACAGACCAGCCTGGTCTCTAAGACTATACAGAATAGCCTGGTCTCTCAAGAGAAGACAGACCAGCCTGGTCTCTCAAGACTAGACAGACCAGCCTGGTCTCAGACCAGACAGACCAGCCTGGTCTCTCAAGACAAGACAGACCAGCCTGGTCTCAGACTAGACAGACCAACCTGGTCTCTCAGACTAGACCCACCAGCCTGGTCTCTCAAGACTAGAAAGACCAGCCTGGTCTCTCAAGACTAGACAGACCAGCCTGGTCTCTCAAGACAAGAAAGACCAGCCTGGTCTCTCAAGACTAGACAGACCAGCCTGGTCTCTCAGACAAGACAGACCAGCCTGGTCTCTCAAGACTAGACTGACCAGCCTGGTCTCCCAAAACCAGACAGACCAGCCTGGTCTCTCAGACAAGACAGACCAGCCTGGTCTCAGACTGATCTCAGACTAGACAGACCAGCCTGGTCTCTCAGACAAGACAGACCAGCCTGGTCTCTCAGACAAGACAGACCAGCCTGGTCTCAGACTAGACAGACCAACCTGGTCTCTCAGACTAGACAGACCAGCCTGGTCTCTCAAGACTAGAAAGACCAGCCTGGTCTCTCAAGACTAGACAGACCAGCCTGGTCTCTCAGACAAGACAGACCAGCCTTGTCTCTCAAGACTAGACAGACCAGCCTGGTCTACCAAGACTAGACAGACCAGCCTGGTCTCTCAAAACTAGACAGACCCGCCTGGTTTCTCAGACAAGACAGACCAGCCTGGTCTCTCAGACAAGACAGACCAGCCTGGTCTTTCAGACAAAACAGACCAAACTGGTCTCTAAAGACAAGACAGACCAGCCTGGTCTCTCAGACTAGAAAGATCAGCCTGGTCTCTCAGACTAGACAGACCAGCCTAGTCTCTCAGACAAGACAGACCAGCCTGGTCTATAAAAGACTAGACAGACCAGCCTGGTCTCTCAAGACTAGACAGACCAGCCTGGTCTATAAAAGACTAGACAGACCAGCCTGGTCTCTCAAGACTAGACAGACCAGCCTGGTCTCTCAGACTAGACAGACCAGCCTGGTCTCTCAGACAAGACAGACCAGCCTGGTCTCTCAAGACTAGACAGACCAGCCTGGTGTCTCAAGACTAGACAGACCAGCCTGGTCTCTCAGACAAGACAGACCAGCCTGGTCTCTCAAGACAAGACAGACCAGCCTGGTCTCTCAAGACTAGACAGACCAGCCTGGTCTCTCAGACAAGACAGACCAGCCTGGTCTCTCAAGACTAGACAGACCAGCCGGGTCTCTCAAGACAAGACAGACAAACCTGGTCTCAGACGGGTCTCAGACTAGACAGACCAGCCTGGTCTCTCAAGACTAGACAGACCAGCCTGGTCTCCCAAGACTAGACAGACCAGCCTGGTCTCTCACACAAGACAGACCAGCCTGGTCTATAAAAGACTAGACAGACCAGCCTGGTCTCTCAGACTAGACAGACCATCCTGGTCTATAAAAGACTAGACAGACCTGCCTGGTCTCTCAAGACTAGACAGACCAGCCTGGTCTCTCAGACAAGACAGACCAGCCTGGTCTCTCAAGACTAGACAGACCAGCCTGGTCTCTCAAGACTAGACAGACCAGCCTGGTCTCTCAGACAAGAAACCCCAGCCTGTTCTATAAAAGACTAGACAGACTAGCCTGGTCTATAAAAGACTAGACAGACTAGCCTGGTCTCGCAAGACTAGACAGACCAACCTGGTCTCTCAGACAAGACAGACCAGCCTGGTCTCTCAAGACTAGACAGACCAGCCTGGTCTCTCAGACAAGACAGACCAGCCTGGTCTCTCAAGACTAGACAGACCAGCCTGGTCTCTCAGACAAGACAGACCAGCCTGGTCTCTCAAGACTAGACAGACCAGCCTGGTCTCTCAGGACAAGACAAACCAGCTTGGTCTCAGACTGGTCTCAGACTAGACAGACCAGCCTGGTCTCTCAGACAAGACAGACCAGCCTGGTCTCTCAGACAAGACAGACCAGCCTGGTCTCTCAAGACTAGACAGACCAGCCTGGTCTCTCAGACAAGACAGACCAGCCTGGTCTCTCAAGACTAGACAGACCAGCCTGGTCTCTCAGGACAAGACAAACCAGCTTGGTCTCAGACTGGTCTCAGACTAGACAGACCAGCCTGGTCTCTCAGACAAGACAAACCAGCTTGGTCTCAGACTGGTCTCAGACTAGACAGACCAGCCTGGTCTCTCAGACAAGACAGACCAGCCTGGTCTCTCAGACAAGACAGACCAGCCTGGTCTCTCAAGACTAGACAGACCAGCCTGGTCTCTCAGACAAGACAGACCAGCCTGGTCTCTCAAGACTAGACAGACCAGCCTGGTCTCTCAGGACAAGACAAACCAGCTTGGTCTCAGACTGGTCTCAGACTAGACAGACCAGCCTGGTCTCTCAGAAAAGACAAACCAGCTTGGTCTCAGACTGGCCTCAGACTAGACAGACCAGCCTGGTCTCTCAGATAAGACAGACCAGCCTGGTCTCTCAAGACTAGACAGACCAGCCTGGTCTCTCAAGACTAGACAGACCATTCTGGTCTATAAAAGACTAGACAGACTAGCCTGGTCTCTCAAGACTAGACAGACCAGCCTGGTCTCTCAGACAAGACAGACCAGCCTGGTCTCTCAAGACTAGACAGACCAGCCTGGTCTCTCAGGACAAGACAGACCAGCTTGGTCTCAGACTAGACAGACCAGCCTTGTCTCTCAGACAAGACAGACCAGCCTGGTCTCTCAAGACTAGACCGACCAGCCTGGTCTCTCAAGACAAGACAGACCAGCCTGGTCTCTCAAGACTAGACAGACCAGCCTGGTCTCAGACTAGACAGACACACCTGGTCTCTCAGACTAGACAGACCAGCCTGGTCTCTCAAGACTAGACAGACCAGCCTGGTCTCGCAGACAAGAAACCCCAGCCTGTTCTATAAAAGACTAGACAGACCAGCCTGGTGTCTCAGTCAAGACAGACCAGCCTGGTCTCTCAAGAAAAGACAGACCAGCCTGGTCTCTCAGACCAGCCTGGTCTCAAACTAGACAGACCAGCCTGGTCTCTCAGACTAGACAGACCAGCCTGGTCTCTAAGACTATACAGAATAGCCTGGTCTCTCAAGAGAAGACAGACCAGCCTGGTCTCTCAAGACTAGACAGACCAGCCTGGTCTCAGACCAGACAGACCAGCCTGGTCTCTCAAGACAAGACAGACCAGCCTGGTCTCAGACTAGACAGACCAACCTGGTCTCTCAGACTAGACCCACCAGCCTGGTCTCTCAAGACTAGAAAGACCAGCCTGGTCTCTCAAGACTAGACAGACCAGCCTGGTCTCTCAGACAAGACAGACCAGCTTGGTCTCTCAAGACTAGACAGACCAGCCTGGTCTCTCAGACAAGACAGACCAGCCTGGTCTCTCAAGACTATACAGACCAGCCTGGTCTCTCAGACAAGACAGACCAGCTTGGTTTCTCACACAAGACAGACCAGCCTGGTCTATAAAAGACTAGACAGACCAGCCTGGTTTCTCAAGACTAGACAGACCAGCCTGGTCTATAAAAGACTAGACAGACCTGCCTGGTCTCTCAAGACTAGACAGACCAGCCTGGTCTCTCAAGACTAGACAGACCAGACAGGTCTCTCAGACAAGACAGACCAGCCTGGTCTCTCAAGACTTGACAGATCAGCCTGGTCTCTCAAGACTGGACAGACCAGCCTGGTCTCTCAGACAAGAAACCCCAGCCTGGTCTATAAAAGACTAGACAGACCAGCCTGGTCTCTCAGTCAAGACAGACCAGCCTGGTCTCTCAGACCAGCCTGGTCTCACACTAGACAGACCAGCCTGGTCTCTCAGACTAGACAGACCAGCCTGGTCTCTAAGACTGTACAGACCAGCCTGGTCTCTCAGACAAGACAGACCAGCCTGGTCTCTCAGACAAGACAGACCAGCCTGGTCTCTCAAGACTAGACAGACCAGCCTGGTCTCTCAGGACAAGACAGACCAGCTTGGTCTCAGACTGGTCTCAGACTAGACAGACCAGCCTGGTCTCTCAGACAAGACAGACCAGCCTGGTCTCTCAGACAAGACAGACCAGCCTATTCTCTCAAGACTAGACAGACCAGCCTGGTCTCTCAGACAAGACAGACCAGCCTGGTCTCTCAAGACTAGACAGACCAGCCTGGTCTCTCAAGACTAGACAGACCAGCCTGGTCTCTCAGACAAGACAGACCAGCCTGGTCTCTCAAGACTAGACAGACCAGCCTGGTCTCTCAAGACTAGACAGACCAGCCTGGTCTCTCAAGACTAGACAGACCAGCCTGGTCTCTCAGACAAGACAGACCAGCCTGGTCTCTCAAGACTAGACAGACCAGCCTGGTCTCTCAAGATAAGACAGACCAGCCTGGTCTCTCAAGACTAGACAGACCAGCCTGGTCTCAGACTAGACAGACCAACCTGGTTTCTCAGACTAGAGAGACCAACCTGGTCTCTCAAGACTAGACAGACAAGCCTGGTCTCCCAAGACTAGACAGACCAGCCTGGTCTCTCAGACAAGACAGACCAGCCTGGTCTATAAAAGACTAGACAGACTAGCCTGGTCTATAAAAGACTAGACAGACTAGCCTGGTCTCGCAAGACTAGACAGACCAACCTGGTCTCTCAGACAAGACAGACCAGCCTGGTCTCTCAAGACTAGACAGACCAGCCTGGTCTCTCAGGACAAGACAGACCAGCTTGGTCTCAGACTGGTCTCAGACTAGACAGACCAGCCTGGTCTCTCAGACAAGACAGACCAGCCTGGTCTCTCAGACAAGACAGACCAGCCTGGTCTCTCAAGACTAGACAGACCAGCCTGGTCTCTCAGACAAGACAGACCAGCCTGGTCTCTCAAGACTAGACAGACCAGCCTGGTCTCTCAGGACAAGACAAACCAGCTTGGTCTCAGACTGGTCTCAGACTAGACAGACCAGCCTGGTCTCTCAGACAAGACAGACCAGCCTGGTCTCTCAGACAAGACAGACCAGCCTGGTCTCTCAAGACTAGACAGACCAGCCTGGTCTCTCAGACAAGACAGACCAGCCTGGTCTCTCAGGACAAGACAAACCAGCTTGGTCTCAGACTGGTCTCAGACTAGACAGACCAGCCTGGTCTCTCAGACAAGACAAACCAGCTTGGTCTCAGACTGGTCTCAGACTAGACAGACCAGCCTGGTCTCTCAGACAAGACAGACCAGCCTGGTCTCTCAGACAAGACAGACCACCCTGGTCTCTCAAGACTAGACAGACCAGCCTGGTCTCTCAGACAAGACAGACCAGCCTGGTCTCTCAAGACTAGACAGACCAGCCTGGTCTCTCAGGACAAGACAAACCAGCTTGGTCTCAGACTGGTCTCAGACTAGACAGACCAGCCTGGTCTCTCAGAAAAGACAAACCAGCTTGGTCTCAGACTGGTCTCAGACTAGACAGACCAGCCTGGTCTCTCAGACAAGACAGACCAGCCTGGTCTCTCAGATAAGACAGACCAGCCTGGTCTCTCAAGACTAGACAGACCAGCCTGGTCTCTCAAGACTAGACAGACCATTGTGGTCTATAAAAGACTAGACAGACCAGCCTGGTCTCTCAAGACTAGACAGACCAGCCTGGTCTCTCAGACAAGACAGACCAGCCTGGTCTCTCAAGACTAGACAGACCAGCCTGGTCTCTCAGGACAAGACAGACCAGCTTGGTCTCAGACTAGACAGACCAGCCTTGTCTCTCAGACAAGACAGACCAGCCTGGTCTCTCAAGACTAGACCGACCAGCCTGGTCTCTCAAGACAAGACAGACCAGCCTGGTCTCTCAAGACTAGACAGACCAGCCTGGTCTCAGACTAGACAGACACACCTGGTCTCTCAGACTAGACAGACCAGCCTGGTCTCTCAAGACTAGAAAGACCAGCCTGGTCTCTCAAGACTAGACAGACCAGCCTGTCTCTCAGACAAGACAGACCAGCCTGGTCTCTCAAGACAAGACAGACCAGCCTGGTCTCTCAAGACTAGACAGACCAGCCTGGTCTCTCAGACAAGACAGACCAGCCTGGTCTCTCAAGACTAGACAGACCAGCCGGGTCTCAGACGGGTCTCAGACTAGACAGACCAGCCTGGTCTCTCAAGACTAGACAGACCAGCCTGGTCTCAGACTAGACAGACCAACCTGGTCTCTCAGACTAGACAGACCAGCCTGGTCTCTCAGAAAAGACAAACCAGCTTGGTCTCAGACTGGTCTCAGACTAGACAGACCAGCCTGGTCTCTCAGACAAGACAGACCAGCCTGGTCTCTCAGATAAGACAGACCAGCCTGGTCTCTCAAGACTAGACAGACCAGCCTGGTCTCTCAAGACTAGACAGACCATTCTGGTCTATAAAAGACTAGACAGACTAGCCTGGTCTCTCAAGACTAGACAGACCAGCCTGGTCTCTCAGACAAGACAGACCAGCCTGGTCTCTCAAGACAAGACAGACCAGCCTGGTCTCTCAAGACTAGACAGACCAGCCTGGTCTCTCAGACAAGACAGACCAGCCTGGTCTCTCAAGACTAGACAGACCAGCCGGGTCTCAGACGGGTCTCAGACTAGACAGACCAGCCTGGTCTCTCAAGACTAGACAGACCAGCCTGGTCTCAGACTAGACAGACCAACCTGGTCTCTCAGACTAGACAGACCAGCCTGGTCTCTCAGAAAAGACAAACCAGCTTGGTCTCAGACTGGTCTCAGACTAGACAGACCAGCCTGGTCTCTCAGACAAGACAGACCAGCCTGGTCTCTCAGATAAGACAGACCAGCCTGGTCTCTCAAGACTAGACAGACCAGCCTGGTCTCTCAAGACTAGACAGACCATTCTGGTCTATAAAAGACTAGACAGACTAGCCTGGTCTCTCAAGACTAGACAGACCAGCCTGGTCTCTCAGACAAGACAGACCAGCCTGGTCTCTCAAGACTAGACAGACCAGCCTGGTCTCTCAGGACAAGACAGACCAGCTTGGTCTCAGACTAGACAGACCAGCCTTGTCTCTCAGACAAGACAGACCAGCCTGGTCTCTCAAGACTAGACCGACCAGCCTGGTCTCTCAAGACAAGACAGACCAGCCTGGTCTCTCAAGACTAGACAGACCAGCCTGGTCTCAGACTAGACAGACACACCTGGTCTCTCAGACTAGACAGACCAGCCTGGTCTCTCAAGACTAGAAAGACCAGCCTGGTCTCTCAAGACTAGACAGACCAGCCTGTCTCTCAGACAAGACAGACCAGCCTGGTCTCTCAAGACAAGACAGACCAGCCTGGTCTCTCAAGACTAGACAGACCAGCCTGGTCTCTCAGACAAGACAGACCAGCCTGGTCTCTCAAGACTAGACAGACCAGCCGGGTCTCAGACGGGTCTCAGACTAGACAGACCAGCCTGGTCTCTCAAGACTAGACAGACCAGCCTGGTCTCTGACTAGACAGACCAACCTTGTCTCTCAGACTAGACAGACCAGCCTGGTCTCTCAAGACAAGAAAGACCAGCCTGGTCTCTCAAGACTAGACAGACCAGCCTGGTCTCTCAGACAAGACAGACCAGCATGGTCTCTCAAGACTAGACAGACCAGCCTGGTCTCTCAAGACAAGACAGACCATCCTGGTCTCTCAAGACTAGACAGACCAGCCTGGTCTCTCAAAACTAGAAAGACCCGCCTGGTCTCTCCGACAAGACAGACCAGCCTGGTCTCTCAGACAAGACAGACCAGCCTGGTCTTTCAGACAAGACAGACCAAACTTGTCTCTCAAGAGAAGACAGACCAGCCTGGTTTCTCAGACTAGAAAGATCAGCCTGGTCTCTCAGACTAGAAAGACCAGCCTGGTCTCTCAGACTAGACAGACCAGCCTGGTCTCTCAGACAAGACAGACCAGCCTGGTCTATAAAAGACTAGACAGACCAGCCTGGTCTCTCAGACAAGAAACCCCAGCCTGGTCTATAAAAGACTAGACAGACCAGCCTGGTATCTCAAGACTAGACAGACCAGCCAGGTATATAAAAGACTAGACAGACCTGCCTGGTCTCTCAAGACTAGACAGACCAGCCTGGTCTCTCAAGACTAGACAGACCAGCCAGGTCTCTCAGACAAGACAGACCAGCCTGGTCTCTCAAGACTAGACATACCAGCCTGGTCTCTCAAGACTAGACAGACCAGCCTGGTCTCTCAAGACTAGACAGACCAGCCTGGTCTCTCAGACAAGACAGACCAGCCTGGTCTCTCAAGACTAGACAGACCAGCCTGGTCTCTCAAGATAAGACAGACCAGCCTGGTCTCTCAAGACTAGACAGACCAGCCTGGTCTCAGACTAGACAGACCAACCTGGTATCTCAGACTAGAGAGACCAGCCTGGTTTCTCAAGACTAGACAGACCAGCCTGGTCTCCCAAGACTAGACAGACCAGCCTGGTCTCTCAGACAAGACAGACCAGCCTGGTCTATAAAAGACTAGACAGACTAGCCTGGTCTATAAAAGACTAGACTGACTAGCCTGGTCTCGCAAGACTAGACAGACCAGCCTGGTCTCTCAGACAAGACAGACCAGCCTGGTCTCTCAAGACTAGACAGACCAGCCTGGTCTCTCAGGACAAGACAGACCAGCTTGGTCTCAGACTGGTCTCAGACTAGACAGACCAGCCTGGTCTCTCAGACAAGACAGACCAGCCTGGTCTCTCAGACAAGACAGACCAGCCTGGTCTCTCAAGACTAGACAGACCAGCCTGGTCTCTCAAAACTAGACAGACCCGCCTGGTCTCTCAGACAAGACAGACCAGCCTGGTCTCTCAGACAAGACAGACCAGCCTGGTCTCTCAAGACAAGACAGACCAGCCTGGTCTCTCAAGACAAGACAGACCAGCCTGGTCTCTCAGACTAGAAAGATCAGCCTGGTCTCTCAGACTAGAAAGACCAGCCTGGTCTCTCAGACTAGACAGACCAGCCTAGTCTCTCAGACAAGACAGACCAGCCTGGTCTATAAAAGACTAGACAGACCAGCCTGGTCTATAAAAGACTAGACAGACCAGCCTGGTCTCTCAAGACTAGACAGACCAGCCTGGTCTCTCAGACTAGACAGACCAGCCTGGTCTCTCAGACAAGACAGACCAGCCTGGTCTCTCAAGACTAGACAGACCAGCCTGGTCTCTCAGACAAGACAGACCAGCCTGGTCTCTCAAGACAAGACAGACCAGCCTGGTCTCTCAAGACTAGACAGACCAGCCTGGTCTCTCAGACAAGACAGACCAGCATGGTCTCTCAAGACTAGACAGACCAGCCGGGTCTCTCAAGACAAGACAGACCAGCCTGGTCTCTCAGACAAGACAGACCAGCCTGGTCTATAAAAGACTAGACAGACCAGCCTGGTCTCTCAAGACTAGACAGACCAGCCTGGTCTCTAAAAGACTAGACAGACCAGTCTGGTCTCTCAAGACTAGAAAGACCAGCCTGGTCTCTCAGACTAGACAGACTAGCCTGGTCTCTCAGACAAGACAGACCAGCCTGGTCTCTCAAGACGAGACAGACCAGCCTGGTCTCTCAGACAAGACAGACCAGCCTGGTCTCTCAAGACTAGACAGACCAGCCTGGTCTCTCAGACAAGACAGACCAGCCTGGTCTTTCAGACAAGAAAGACCAGCCTGGTCTCTCAAGACAAGACAGACCAGCCTGGTCTCTCAGACTAGAAAGATCAGCCTGGTCTCTCAGACTAGACAGACCTGCCTGGTCTCTTAAGACTAGACAGACCAGCCTGGTCTCTCAAGACTAGACAGACCAGCCTGGTCTCTCAAGACTAGACAGACCAGCCTGGTCTCTCAGACAAGACAGACCAGCCTGGTCTATAAAAGACTAGACAGACCAGCCTGGTCTCTCAGACAAGACAGACCAGCCTGGTCTCTCAGACCAGCCTGGTCTTACACTAGACAGACCAGCCTGGTCTCTCAGACTAGACAGACCAGCCTGATCTCTAAGACTAGACATACCAGCCTGGTCTCTAAGACTATACAGACCAGCCTGGTCTCTCAGACAAGACAGACCAGCCTGGTCTCAGACTGGTCTCAGACTAGACAGACCAGCCTGGTCTCTCAGACAAGACAGACCAGCCTGGTCTCTCAAGACTAGACAGACCAGCCTGGTCTCTCAGACAAGAGAGACCAGCCTGGTCTATAAAAGACTAGACAGACCAGCCTGGTCTCTCCGACAAGACAGACCAGCCTGGTCTCTCAAGACTAGACAGACCACCCTGGTCTCCCAAGACTAGACAGACCAGCCTGGTATCTCAGACAAGACAGACCAGCCTGGTCTATAAAAGACTAGACAGACCAGCCTGGTCTCTCAAGACTAGACAGACCAGCCTGGTCTATAAAAGACTAGACAGACCAGTCTGGTCTCTCAAGACTAGAAAGACCAGCCTGGTCTCTCAGACTAGACAGACCAGCCTGGTCTCTCAGAATAGAGAGACCAGCCTGGTCTATAAAAGACTAGACAGACCAGTCTGGTCTCTCCGACAAGACAGACCAGCCTGGTCTCTCAAGACTAGACAGACCAGCCTGGTCTCCCAAGACTAGACAGACCAGCCTGGTCTCTCAGACAAGACAGACCATCCTGGTCTATAAAAGACTAAACAGACCAGCCTGGTCTCTCAAGACTAGACAGACCAGCCTGGTCTATAAAAGAATAGACAGACCAGTCTGGTCTCTCAAGACTAGAAAGACCAGCCTGGTCTCTCAGACTAGACAGACCAGCCTGGTCTCTCAGACAAGACAGACCAGCCTGGTCTCTCAGACAAGACAGACCAGCCTGGTCTCTCAAGACTAGACAGACCAGCCTGGTCTCTCAAGACAAGACAGACCAGCCTGGTCTCTCAAGACTAGAAAGACCAGCCTGGTCTCAGACTAGACAGACCAACCTGGTCTCTCAGACTAGACAGACCAGCCTGGTCTCTCAGACTAGACAGACCAGCCTGGTCTCTCAAGACAAGAAAGACCAGCCTGGTCTCTCAAGACTAGACAGACCAGCCTGGTCTCAGACTGATCTCAGACTAGACAGACCAGCCTGGTCTCTCAGACAAGACAGACCAGCCTGGTCTCTCAGACAAGACAGACCAGCCTGGTCTCAGACTAGACAGACCAACCTAGTCTCTCAGACTAGACAGACCAGCCTGGTCTCTCAAGACTAGAAAGACCAGCCTTGTCTCTCAAGACTAGACAGACCAGCCTGGTCTCTCAGACAAGACAGACCAGCCTTGTCTCTCAAGACAAGACAGACCAGCCTGGTCTACCAAGACTAGACAGACCAGCCTGGTATCAGACGGGTCTCAGACTAGACAGACCTGCCTGGTCTCTCAGACAAGACAGACCTGCATGGTCTCTCAAGACTAGACAGACCAGCCTGGTCTCTCAAGACAAGACAGACCATCCTGGTCTCTCAAGACAAGACAGACCAGCCTGGTCTCTCAGACTAGAAAGATCAGTCTGGTCTCTCAGACTAGAAAGACCAGCCTGGTCTCTCAGACTAGACAGACCAGCCTAGTCTCTAAGACAAGACAGACCAGCCTGGTCTATAAAAGACTAGACAGACCAGCCTGGTCTCTCAAGACTAGACAGACCAGCCTGGTCTATAAAAGACTAGAAAGACCAACCTGGTCTCTCAAGACTAGACAGACCTGCCTGGTCTCTCAGACTAGACAGACCAGCCTGGTCTCTCAGACAAGACAGACCAGCCTTGTCTCTCAAGACTAGACAGACCAGCCTGGTCTCTCAAGACTAGACAGACCAGCCTGGTCTCTCAGACAAGACAGACCAGCCTGGTCTCTCAAGACTAGACAGACCAGCCTGGTCTCTCAGACAAGAGAGACCAGCCTGGTCTATAAAAGACTAGACAGACCAGCCTGGTCTCTCCGACAAGACAGACCAGCCTGGTCTCTCAAGACTAGACAGACCACCCTGGTCTCCCAAGACTAGACAGACCAGCCTGGTATCTCAGACAAGACAGACCAGCCTGGTCTATAAAAGACTAGACAGACCAGCCTGGTCTCTCAAGACTAGACAGACCAGCCTGGTCTATAAAAGACTAGACAGACCAGTCTGGTCTCTCAAGACTAGAAAGACCAGCCTGGTCTCTCAGACTAGACAGACCAGCCTGGTCTCTCAGAATAGAGAGACCAGCCTGGTCTATAAAAGACTAGACAGACCAGTCTGGTCTCTCCGACAAGACAGACCAGCCTGGTCTCTCAAGACTAGACAGACCAGCCTGGTCTCCCAAGACTAGACAGACCAGCCTGGTCTCTCAGACAAGACAGACCATCCTGGTCTATAAAAGACTAGACAGACCAGCCTGGTCTCTCAAGACTAGACAGACCAGCCTGGTCTATAAAAGAATAGACAGACCAGTCTGGTCTCTCAAGACTAGAAAGACCAGCCTGGTCTCTCAGACTAGACAGACCAGCCTGGTCTCTCAGACAAGACAGACCAGCCTGGTCTCTCAAGACAAGACAGACCAGCCTGGTCTCTCAAGACTAGACAGACCAGCCTGGTCTCTCAGACAAGACAGACCAGCCTGGTCTCTCAAGACTAGACAGACCAGCCTGGTCTCTCAAGACAAGACAGACCAGCCTGGTCTCTCAAGACTAGAAAGACCAGCCTGGTCTCAGACTAGACAGACCAAACTGGTCTCTCAGACTAGACAGACCAGCCTGGTCTCTCAGACTAGACAGACCAGCCTGGTCTCTCAAGACAAGAAAGACCAGCCTGGTCTCTCAAGACTAGACAGACCAGCCTGGTCTCAGACTGATCTCAGACTAGACAGACCAGCCTGGTCTCTCAGACAAGACAGACCAGCCTGGTCTCTCAGAAAAGACAGACCAGCCTGGTCTCAGACTAGACAGACCAACCTAGTCTCTCAGACTAGACAGACCAGCCTGGTCTCTCAAGACTAGAAAGACCAGCCTTGTCTCTCAAGACTAGACAGACCAGCCTGGTCTCTCAGACAAGACAGACCAGCCTTGTCTCTCAAGACAAGACAGACCAGCCTGGTCTACCAAGACTAGACAGACCAGCCTGGTCTCAGACGGGTCTCAGACTAGACAGACCTGCCTGGTCTCTCAGACAAGACAGACCTGCATGGTCTCTCAAGACTAGACAGACCAGCCTGGTCTCTCAAGACAAGACAGACCATCCTGGTCTCTCAAGACAAGACAGACCAGCCTGGTCTCTCAGACTAGAAAGATCAGTCTGGTCTCTCAGACTAGAAAGACCAGCCTGGTCTCTCAGACTAGACAGACCAGCCTAGTCTCTAAGACAAGACAGACCAGCCTGGTCTATAAAAGACTAGACAGACCAGCCTGGTCTCTCAAGACTAGACAGACCAGCCTGGTCTATAAAAGACTAGAAAGACCAGCCTGGTCTCTCAAGACTAGACAGACCTGCCTGGTCTCTCAGACTAGACAGACCAGCCTGGTCTCTCAGACAAGACAGACCAGCCTTGTCTCTCAAGACTAGACAGACCAGCCTGGTCTCTCAAGACTAGACAGACCAGCCTGGTCTCTCAGACAAGACAGACCAGCCTGGTCTCTCAAGAAAAGACAGACCAGCCTGGTCTCTCAAGACTAGACAGACCAGCCTGGTCTCTCAGACAAGACAGACCAGCCTGGTCTCTCAAGAATAGACAGACCAGCCTGGTCTCTCAGACAAGACAGACCAGCCTTGTCTCTCAAGACTAGACAGACCAGCCTGGTCTACCAAGACAAGACAGACCAGCCTGGTCTCAGACGGGTCTCAGACTAGACAGACCTGCCTGGTCTCTCAGACAAGACAGACCTGCATGGTCTCTCAAGACTAGACAGACCAGCCTGGTCTCTCAAGACAAGACAGACCATCCTGGTCTCTCAAGACTAGACAGACCAGACTGGTCTCTCAAAACTAGACAGACCCGCCTGGTCTCTCAGACAAGACAGACCAGCCTGGTCTCTCAGACAAGACAGACCAGCCTGGTCTCTCAAGACAAGACAGACCAGCCTGGTCTCTCAAGACAAGACAGATCAGCCTGGTCTCTCAGACTAGAAAGACCAGCCTGGTCTCTCAGACTAGACAGACCAGCCTAGTCTCTCAGACAAGACAGACCAGCCTGGTCTATAAAAGACTAGACAGACCAGCCTGGTCTATAAAAGACTAGACAGACCAGCCTGGTCTCTCAAGACTAGACAGACCAGCCTGGTCTCCCAAGACTAGACAGACCAGCCTGGTCTCTCAGACAAGACAGACCAGCCTGGTCTATAAAAGACTAGACAGACCAGCCTGGTCTCTCAAGACTAGACAGACCAGCCTGGTCTATAAAAGAAAAGACAGACCAGTCTGGTCTCTCAAGACTAGAAAGACCAGCCTGGTCTCTCAGACTAGACAGACCAGCCTGGTCTCTCAGACAAGACAGACCAGCCTGGTCTCTCAAGACAAGACAGACCAGCCTGGTCTCTCAAGACTAGACAGACCAGCCTGGTCTCTCAGACAAGACAGACCAGCCTGGTCTCTCAAGACTAGACAGACCAGCCGGGTCTCTCAAGACAAGACAGACCAGCCTGGTCTCAGACGGGTCTCATGACTAGACAGACCAGCCTGGTCTCTCAGACAAGACAGACCAGCCTGGTCACTCAAGACTAGACAGACCAGCCTGGTCTCTCAAGACAAGACAGACCAGCCTGGTCTCTCAAGACTAGAAAAACCAGCCTGGTCTCAGACTAGACAGACCAACCTGGTCTCTCAGACTAGACAGACCAGCCTGGTCTCTCAAGACAAGACAGACCAGCCTGGTCTCAGACTGATCTCATACTAGACAGACCAGCCTGGTCTCTCAGACAAGACAGACCAGCCTGGTCTCTCAGACAAGACAGACCAGCCTGGTCTCAGACTAGACAGACCAACCTAGTCTCTCAGACTAGACAGACCAGCCTGGTCTCTCAAGACTAGAAAGACCAGCCTGGTCTCTCAAGACTAGACAGACCAGCCTGGTCTCTCAGACAAGACAGACCAGCCTTGTCTCTCAAGACAAGACAGACCAGCCTGGTCTACCAAGACTAGACAGACCAGCCTGGTCTCAGACGGGTCTCAGACTAGACAGACCTGCCTGGTCTCTCAGACAAGACAGACCTGCATGGTCTCTCAAGACTAGACAGACCAGCCTGGTCTCTCAAGACAAGACAGACCATCCTGGTCTCTCAAGACAAGTCAGACCAGCCTGGTCTCTCAGACTAGAAAGATCAGTCTGGTCTCTCAGACTAGAAAGACCAGCCTGGTCTCTCAGACTAGACAGACCAGCCTAGTATCTAAGACAAGACAGACCAGCCTGGTCTATAAAAGACTAGACTAACCAGCCTGGTCTCTCAAAACTAGACAGACCAGCCTGGTCTATAAAAGACTAGAAAGACCAGCCTGGTCTCTCAAGACTAGACAGACCTGCCTGGTCTCTCAGACTAGACAGACCAGCCTGGTCTCTCAGACAAGACAGACCAGCCTTGTCTCTCAAGACTAGACAGACCAGCCTGGTCTCTCAAGACTAGACAGACCAGCCTGGTCTCTCAGACAAGACAGACCAGCCTGGTCTCTCAAGAAAAGACAGACCAGCCTGGTCTCTCAAGACTAGACAGACCAGCCTGGTCTATCAGACAAGACAGACCAGCCTGGTCTCTCAAGACTAGACAGACCAGCCTGGTCTCTCAGACAAGACAGACCAGCCTTGTCTCTCAAGACTAGACAGACCAGCCTGGTCTACCAAGACAATACAGACAAGCCTGGTCTCAGACGGGTCTCAGACTAGACAGACCTGCCTGGTCTCTCAGACAAGACAGACCTGCCTGGTCTCTCAAGACTAGACAGACCAGCCTGGTCTCTCAAGACAAGACAGACCATCCTGGTCTCTCAAGACTAGACAGACCAGCCTGGTCTCTCAAAACTAGACAGACCCGCCTGGTCTCTCAGACAAGACAGACCAGCCTGGTCTCTCAGACAAGACAGACCAGCCTGGTCTCTCAAGACAAGACAGACCAGCCTGGTCTCTCAAGACAAGACAGACCAGCCTGGTCTCTCAGACTAGAAAGATCAGCCTGGTCTCTCAGACTAGAAAGACCAGCCTGGTCTCTCAGACTAGACAGACCAGCCTAGTCTCTCAGACAAGACAGACCAGCCTGGTCTCTCAAGACAAGAAAGACCAGCCTGGTCTCTCAAGACTAGACAGACCAGCCTGGTCTCTCAGACAAGACAGACCAGCATGGTCTCTCAAGACTAGACAGACCAGCCTGGTCTCTCAAACAAGACAGACCATCCTGGTCTCTCAAGACTAGACAGACCAGCCTGGTCTCTCAAAACTAGAAAGACCCGCCTGGTCTCTCAGACAAGACAGACCAGCCTGGTCTCTCAGACAAGACAGACCAGCCTGGTCTTTCAGACAAGACAGACCATTCTGGTCTCTCAAGACAAGACAGACCAGCCTGGTTTCTCAGACTAGAAAGATCAGCCTGGTCTCTCAGACTAGAAAGACCAGCCTGGTCTCTCAGACTAGACAGACCAGCCTAGTCTCTCAGACAAGACAGACCAGCCTGGTCTATAAAAGACTAGACAGACCAGCCTGGTCTCTCAGACAAGAAACCCCAGCCTGGTCTATAAAAGACTAGACAGACCAGCCTGGTCTCTCAAGACTAGACAGACCAGCCAGGTATATAAAAGACTAGACAGACCTGCCTGGTCTCTCAAGACTAGACAGACCAGCCTGGTCTCTCAAGACTAGACAGACCAGCCAGGTCTCTCAGACAAGACAGACCAGCCTGGTCTCTCAAGACTAGACAGACCAGCCTGGTCTCTCAGACTAGACAGACCAGCCTGGTCTCTCAAGACTAGACAGACCAGCCTGGTCTCTCAGACAAGACAGACCAGCCTGGTCTCTCAAGACTAGACAGACCAGCCTGGTCTCTCAAGATAAGACAGACCAGCCTGGTCTCTCAGACTAGACAGACCAACCTGGTCTCTCAGACTAGAGAGACCAGCCTGGTCTCTCAAGACTAGACAGACCAGCCTGGTCTCCCAAGACTAGACAGACCAGCCTGGTCTCTCAGACAAGACAGACCAGCCTGGTCTATAAAAGACTAGACAGACTAGCCTGGTCTATAAAAGACTAGACAGACTAGCCTGGTCTCGCAAGACTAGACAGACCAGCCTGGTCTCTCAGACAAGACAGACCAGCCTGGTCTCTCAAGACTAGACAGACCAGCCTGGTCTCTCAGGACAAGACAGACCAGCTTGGTCTCAGACTGGTCTCAGACTAGACAGACCAGCCTGGTCTCTCAGACAAGACAGACCAGCCTGGTCTCTCAGACAAGACAGACCAGCCTGGTCTCTCAAGACTAGACAGACCAGCCTGGTCTCTCAGACAAGACAGACCAGCCTGGTCTCTCAAGACTAGACAGACCAGCCTGGTCTCTCAGGACAAGACAAACCAGCTTGGTCTCAGACTGGTCTCAGACTAGACAGACCAGCCTGGTCACTCAGATAAGACAGACCAGCCTGGTCTCTCAAGACTAGACAGACCAGCCTGGTCTCTCAAGACTAGACAGACCAGCCTGGTCTATAAAAGACTAGACAGACTAGCCTGGTCTCTCAAGACTAGACAGACCAGCCTGGTCTCTCAGACAAGACAGACCAGCCTGGTCTCTCAAGACTAGACAGACCAGCCTGGTCTATCAGGACAAGACAGACCAGCTTGGTCTCAGACTAGACAGACCAGCCTTGTCTCTCAGACAAGACAGACCAGCCTGGTCTCTCAAGACTAGACCGACCAACCTGGTCTCTCAAGACAAGACAGACCAGCCTGGTCTCTCAAGAGTAGACAGACCAGCCTGGTCTCAGACTAGACAGACACACCTGGTCTCTCAGACTAGACAGACCAGCCTGGTCTCTCAAGACTAGAAAGACCAGCCTGGTCTCTCAAGACTAGAGAGACCAGCCTGCTCTCTCAGACAAGACAGACCAGCCTGGTCTCTCAAGACTAGACAGACCAGCCTGGTCTCTCAAGACAAGAAAGACCAGCCTGGTCTCTCAAGACTAGACAGACCAGCCTGGTCTCTCAGACAAGACAGACCAGCATGGTCTCTCAAGACTAGACAGACCAGCCTGGTCTCTCAAGACAAGACAGACCATCCTGGTCTCTCAAGACTAGACAGACCAGCCTGGTCTCTCAAAACTAGAAAGACCCGCCTGGTCTCTCAGACAAGACAGACCAGCCTGGTCTCTCAGACAAGACAGACCAGCCTGGTCTTTCAGACAAGACAGACCAAACTGGTCTCTCAAGACAAGACAGACCAGCCTGGTTTCTCAGACTAGAAAGATCAGCCTGGTCTCTCAGACTAGAAAGACCAGCCTGGTCTCTCAGACTAGACAGACCAGCCTAGTCTCTCAGACAAGACAGACCAGCCTGGTCTATAAAAGACTAGACAGACCAGCCTGGTCTCTCAGACAAGAAACCCCAGCCTGGTCTATAAAAGACTAGACAGACCAGCCTGGTCTCTCAAGACTAGACAGACCAGCCAGGTATATAAAAGACTAGACAGACCTGCCTGGTCTCTCAAGACTAGACAGACCAGCCTGGTCTCTCAAGACTAGACAGACCAGCCAGGTCTCTCAGACAAGACAGACCAGCCTGGTCTCTCAAGACTAGACAGACCAGCCTGGTCTCTCAAGACTAGACAGACCAGCCTGGTCTCTCAAGACTAGACAGACCAGCCTGGTCTCTCAGACAAGACAGACCAGCCTGGTCTCTCAAGACTAGACAGACCAGCCTGGTCTCTCAAGATAAGACAGACCAGCCTGGTCTCTCAAGACTAGACAGACCAGCCTGGTCTCAGACTAGACAGACCAACCTGGTCTCTCAGACTAGAGAGACCAGCCTGGTCTCTCAAGACTAGACAGACCAGCCTGGTCTCCCAAGACTAGACAGACCAGCCTGGTCTCTCAGACAAGACAGACCAGCCTGGTCTATAAAAGACTAGACAGACTAGCCTGGTCTATAAAAGACTAAACAGACTAGCCTGGTCTCGCAAGACTAGACAGACCAGCCTGGTCTCTCAGACAAGACAGACCAGCCTGGTCTCTCAAGACTAGACAGAGCAGCCTGGTCTCTCAGGACAAGACAGACCAGCTTGGTCTCAGACTGGTCTCAGACTAGACAGACCAGCCTGGTCTCTCAGACAAGACAGACCAGCCTGGTCTCTCAGACAAGACAAACCAGCCTGGTCTCTCAAGACTAGACAGACCAGCCTGGTCTCTCAGACAAGACAGACCAGCCTGGTCTCTCAAGACTAGACAGACCAGCCTGGTCTCTCAGGACAAGACAAACCAGCTTGGTCTCAGACTGGTCTCAGACTAGACAGACCAGCCTGGTCTCTCAGACTAGACAGACCAGCCTGGTCTCTCAGATAAGACAGACCAGCCTGGTCTCTCAAGACTAGACAGACCAGCCTGGTCTCTCAAGACTAGACAGACCAGCCTGGTCTATAAAAGACTAGACAGACTAGCCTGGTCTCTCAAGACTAGACAGACCAGCCTGGTCTCTCAGACAAGACAGACCAGCCTGGTCTCTCAAGACTAGACAGACCAGCCTGGTCTCTCAGGACAAGACAGACCAGCTTGGTCTCAGACGGGTCTCAGACTAGACAGACCAGCCTTGTCTCTCAGACAAGACAGACCAGCCTGGTCTCTCAAGACTAGACAGACCAGCCTGGTCTCTCAAGACAAGACAGACCAGCCTGGTCTCTCAAGACTAGACAGACCAGCCTGGTCTCAGACTAGACAGACCAACCTGGTCTCTCAGACTAGACAGACCAGCCTGGTCTCTCAAGACTAGAAAGACCAGCCTGGTCTCTCAAGACTAGACAGACCAGCCTGGTCTCTCAGACAAGACAGACCAGCCTGGTCTCTCAAGACAAGACAGACCAGCATGGTCTCTCAAGACTAGACAGACCAGCCTGGTCTCTCAGACAAGACAGACCAGCCTGGTCTCTCAAGACTAGACAGACCAGCCGGGTCTCAGACTGGTCTCAGACAAGACAGACCAGCCTGGTCTCTCAAGACTAGACAGACCAGCCTGGTCTCAGACTAGACAGACCAACCTGGTCTCTCAGACTAGACAGACCAGCCTGGTCTCTCAAGACAAGAAAGACCAGCCTGGTCTCTCAAGACTAGACAGACCAGCCTGGTCTCTCAGACAAGACAGACCAGCATGGTCTCTCAAGACTAGACAGACCGGCCTGGTCTCTCAAGACAAGACAGACCATCCTGGTCTCTCAAGAATATACAGACCAGCCTGGTCTCTCAAAACTAGAAAGACCCGCCTGGTCTCTCAGACAAGACAGACCAGCCTTGTCTCTCAGACAAGACAGACCAGCCTGTTCTTTCAGACAAGACAGACCAAACTGGTCTCTCAAGACAAGACAGACCAGCCTGGTTTCTCAGACTAGAAAGATCAGCCTGGTCTCTCAGACTAGAAAGACCAGCCTGGTCTCTCAGACTAGACAGACCAGCCTAGTCTCTCAGACAAGACAGACCAGCCTGGTCTATAAAAGACTAGACAGACCAGCCTGGTCTCTCAAGACTAGACAGACCAGCCTGGTCTATAAAAGACTAGACAGACCAGCCTGGTCTCTCAAGACTAGACAGACCAGCCTGGTCTCTCAGACTAGACAGATCAGCCTGGTCTCTCAGACAAGACAGACCAGCCTGGTCTCTCAAGACTAGACAGACCAGCCTGGTCTCTCAAGACTAGACAGACCAGCCTGGTCTCTCAGACAAGACAGACCAGCCTGGTCTCTCAAGACAAGACAGACCAGCCTGGTCTCTCAGACTAGACAGACCAGCCTGGTCTCTCAGAAAAGAAACCCCAGCCTGGTCTATAAAAGACTAGACAGACCAGCCTGGTCTCTCAAGACTAGACAGACCAGCCAGGTATATAAAAGACTAGACAGACCTGCCTGGTCACTCAAGACTAGACAGACCAGCCTGGTCTCTCAAGACTAGACAGACCAGCCAGGTCTCTCAGACAAGACAGACCAGCCTGGTCTCTCAAGACTAGACAGATCAGCCTGGTCTCTCAAGACTGGACAGACCAGCCGTGTCTCTCAGACAAGAAACCCCAGCCTGGTCTATAAAAGACTAGACAGACCAGCCTGGTCTCTCAGTCAAGACAGACCAGCCTGGTCTCTCAGACTAGACAGACCGGCCTGGTCTCTCAAGACAAGACAGACCATCCTGGTCTCTCAAGAATAGACAGACCAGCCTGGTCTCTCAAAACTAGAAAGACCCGCCTGGTCTCTCAGACAAGACAGACCAGCCTTGTCTCTCAGACAAGACAGACCAGCCTGTTCTTTCAGACAAGACAGACCAAACTGGTCTCTCAAGACAAGACAGACCAGCCTGGTTTCTCAGACTAGAAAGATCAGCCTGGTCTCTCAGACTAGAAAGACCAGCCTGGTCTCTCAGACTAGACAGACCAGCCTAGTCTCTCAGACAAGACAGACCAGCCTGGTCTATAAAAGACTAGACAGACCAGCCTGGTCTCTCAAGACTAGACAGACCAGCCTGGTCTATAAAAGACTAGACAGACCAGCCTGGTCTCTCAAGACTAGACAGACCAGCCTGGTCTCTCAGACTAGACAGATCAGCCTGGTCTCTCAGACAAGACAGACCAGCCTGGTCTCTCAAGACTAGACAGACCAGCCTGGTCTCTCAAGACTAGACAGACCAGCCTGGTCTCTCAAACAAGACAGACCAGCCTGGTCTCTCAAGACAAGACAGACCAGCCTGGTCTCTCAGACTAGACAGACCAGCCTGGTCTCTCAGAAAAGAAACCCCAGCCTGGTCTATAAAAGACTAGACAGACCAGCCTGGTCTCTCAAGACTAGACAGACCAGCCAGGTATATAAAAGACTAGACAGACCTGCCTGGTCTCTCAAGACTAGACAGACCAGCCTGGTCTCTCAAGACTAGACAGACCAGCCAGGTCTCTCAGACAAGACAGACCAGCCTGGTCTCTCAAGACTAGACAGATCAGCCTGGTCTCTCAAGACTGGACAGACCAGCCGTGTCTCTCAGACAAGAAACCCCAGCCTGGTCTATAAAAGACTAGACAGACCAGCCTGGTCTCTCAGTCAAGACAGACCAGCCTGGTCTCTCAGACTAGACAGACCAGGCTGGTCTCTCAGACCAGCCTGGTCTCACACTAGACAGACCAGCCTGGTCTCTCAGACTAGACAGACCAGCCTGGTCTCTAAGACTGTACAGACCAGCCTGGTCTCTCAGACAAGACAGACCAGCCTGGACTCAGACTGGTCTCAGACTAGACAGACCAGCCTGGTCTCTCAAGACTAGACAGACCAGCCTGGTCTCTCAAGACTAGACAGACCAGCCTGGTCTCTCAGACAAGACAGACCAGCCTGGTCTCTCAAGACTAGACAGACCAGCCTGGTCTCTCAAGATAAGACAGACCAGCCTGGTCTCTCAAGACTAGACAGACCAGCCTGGTCTCAGACTAGACAGACCAACCTGGTCTCTCAGACTAGAGAGACCAGCCTGGTCTCTCAAGACTAGACAGACCAGCCGGGTCTCTCAAGACAAGACAGACCAGCCTGGTCTCAGACGGGTCTCAGACTAGACAGACCAGCCTGGTCTCTCAAGACTAGACAGACCAGCCTGGTCTCAGACTAGACAGACCAACCTGGTCTCTCAGACTAGACAGACCAGGCTGGTCTCTCAAGACAAGAAAGACCAGCCTGGTCTCTCAAGACTAGACAGACCAGCCTGGTCTCTCAGACAAGACAGACCAGCATGGTCTCTCAAGACTAGACAGACCAGCCTGGTCTCTCAAGACAAGACAGACCATCCTGGTCTCTCAAGACTAGACAGACCAGCCTGGTCTCTCAAAACTATAAAGACCCGCCTGGTCTCTCAGACAAGACAGACCAGCCTGGTCTCTCAGACAAGACAGACCAGCCTGGTCTTTCAGACAAGACAGACCAAACTGGTCTCTCAAGACTAGACAGACCAGCCTGGTCTCTCAGACTAGAAAGATCAGCCTGGTCTCTCAGACTAGAAAGACCAGCCTGGTCTCTCAGACTAGACAGACCAGCCTAGTCTCTCAGACAAGACAGACCAGCCTGGTCTATAAAAGACTAGACAGACCAGCCTGGTCTCTCAAGACTAGACAGACCAGCCTGGTCTATAAAAGACTAGACAGACCAGCCTGGTCTCTCAAGACTAGAAAGACCAGCCTGGTCTCTCAGACTAGACAGACCAGCCTGGTCTCTCAGACAAGACAGACCAGCCTGGTCTCTCAAGACTAGACAGACCAGCCTGGTCTCTCAAGACTAGACAGACCAGCCTGGTCTCTCAGAAAAGACAGACCAGCCTGGTCTCTCAAGACAAGACAGACAAGCCTGGTCTCTCAAGACTAGACAGACCAGCCTGGTCTCTCAAGACTAGACAGACCAGCCTGGTCTCTCAGACAAGAAACCCCAGCCTGGTCTATAAAAGACTAGACAGACCAGCCTGGTCTCTCAGTCAAGACAGACCAGCCTGGTCTCTCAAGACTAGACAGACCAGCCTGGTCTCTCAGACCAGCCTGGTCTCACACTAGACAGACCAGCCTGGTCTCTCAGACTAGACAGACCAGCCTGGTCTCTAAGACTATACAGACCAGCCTGGTCTCTCAGACAAGACAGACCAGCCTGGTCTCTCAGACAAGACAGACCAGCCTGGTCTCAGACTAGACAGACCAGCGTGGTCTCTCAGACAAGACAGACCAGCCTGGTCTCTCAAGACTAGACAGACCAGCCTGGTCTCTCAAGACTAGACAGACAAGCCTGGTCTCTCAAGACTAGACAGACCAGCCTGGTCTCTCAGACAAGACAGACCAGCCTGGTCTCTCAAGACTAGACAGACCAGCCTGGTCTCTCAGGACAAGACAGACCAGCCTGGTCTCAGACGGGTCTCAGACTAGACAGACCAGCCTGGTCTCTCAGACAAGACAGACCAGCCTGGTCTCTCAAGACTAGACAGACCAGCCTGGTCTCAGATTGATCTCAGACTAGACAGACCAGCCTGGTCTCAGACTAGACAGACCAACCTGGTCTCTCAGACTAGACAGACTAGCCTGGTCTCTCAAGACTAGACAGATAAGCCTGGTCTATAAAAGACTAGACAGACCTGCCTGGTCTCTTAAGACTAGACAGACCAGCCTGGTCTCTCAAGACTAGACAGACCAGCCTGGTCTGACACTAGACAGACCAGCCTGGTCTCTCAGACTAGACAGACCAGCCTGGTCTCTAAGACTATACAGACCAGCCTGGTCTCTCAGACAAGACAGACCAGCCTGGTCTCAGACTGGTCTCAGACTAGACAGACCAGCCTGGTCTCTCAGACAAGACAGACCAGCATGGTCTCAGACTGGTCTCAGACTAGACAGACCAGCCTGGTCTCTCAGACAAGACAGACCAGCCTGGTCTCTCAGACAAGACAGACCAGCCTGGTCTCTCAAGACAAGACAGACCAGCCTGGTCTCTCAAGACTAGACAGACCAGCCTGGTCTCT
>NW_026601468.1:0-12500 GCF_029448725.1 Salvelinus fontinalis
CTGTGTGTGTGTGTGTGTGTGTGTGTGTGTGTGTGTGTGTGTGTGTGTGTGTGTGTGTGTGTGTGTGTGTGTGTGTGTGTGTGTGTGTGTGTGTGTGTGTTTGTGTATTTTTACATATTCTAATGAGACCATGGGTATAATTACCAGGAACCAAACAGAGGCAAACAGAACCAAACAGGGAGGGATCAAACAGGGAGGGAGGGATCTGAATTTGTCCAATAGAAACTCTACTTTTCTTTGCAACTGTTTGCTACAGTGTGCACTAATGATTACACCCCATGATACCCTGTTGTTGTGCTTGCTTGTTTATTTTCCAACGTTTAGCATTTTAAAAGCCACTTCCTTGTCATTCTTTCTCTAAATATTTGAATGAAGCTCTGATCCATATAATGTCAGTCAACATTCGGTCCTTCAAGAATGACGGAGGTGAATACGTGTAGAAACAAAGGGACCAGTAACAGACACAAGTGATTCTCTATTCATTGGCACCATGTTAATATTAATAGCACCATGTTAATAGCAACATATTCCCTATGTAGGCACTACTATCAATCAGAGCCCATAGGGAATCCCATAGGGCTCTGGTCAAAAGTAGTGCACTATGTAGGGAATAGGGTGCCGTTCAGAAGATAAAGTCTAATCAAAAGACCATCTTGCAAGGAGAGAGCCTCTTGGGAGAAGACAACAGCTGCCTTTTTGGTGCAACATTATTGGATCAATTACACTGCAACTCAATGGAGAGAGAAGAGAGAGAGAGAGAGAGGAGAGAGAGGAGAGGGAGAGGGAGAGAGAGAGGAGAGAGAGAGGAGAGAGGGGGTAGAGAGACAGGGAGAGAGAAAGAGAGAGAGAGAGAGAGAGGAGAGAGAGGAGAGAGAGGAGAGGGTGAGAGAGAGGAGAGAGAGAGAGAGAGAGAGAGAGAGAGAGAGAGAGAGAGAGAGAGAGAGGAGAGAGAGGAGAGGGAGAGAGAGAGGAGAGAGGGGGTAGAGAGACAGAGAGAGAGAGAGAGAGAGAGAGAGAGAGAGAGAGAGAGAGGAGAGAGAGGAGAGGGAGAGAGAGAGGAGAGAGGGGGTAGAGAGACAGAGAGAGAGAGAGAGAGGAGAGAGAGGAGAGGGAGAGAGAGAGGAGAGAGGGGGTAGAGAGACAGAGAGAGAGAGAGAGAGAGAGAGGAGAGAGAGGAGAGAGAGGAGAGAGGGTGTATAGAGACAGAGAGAGAGAGAGAGAGGGGGGGGGACAGAGAGAGAGAGAGAGAGAGAGAGAGAGAGAGAGGAGAGAGAGGAGAGGGAGAGAGAGAGGAGAGAGGGGGTAGAGAGACAGAGAGAGAGAGAGAGAGAGAGAGAGAGAGAGAGAGAGAGAGAGAGAGAGAGAGAGAGGAGAGAGAGGAGAGGGAGAGAGAGAGGAGAGAGGGGGTAGAGAGACAGAGAGAGAGAGAGAGAGAGAGGAGAGAGAGGAGAGGGAGAGAGAGAGGAGAGAGGGGGTAGAGAGACAGAGAGAGAGAGAGAGAGAGAGGAGAGAGAGGAGAGAGAGGAGAGAGGGTGTATAGAGACAGAGAGAGAGAGAGAGGGGGGGGGGGGAGAAACAGGATGCATATGGCATACAGGCCTCATGACATAGTTAAAAGCAGCATGTGCCGTTCATGCTCACATCATAATATGGTTTGAAAACCCGCTGTCATAGAGTCAACACTGCAACACTGAAGAGGAAATCACTTAGCCGCAATTGCCAGTGAATGGTAAGCAGATTAGTGATGATGAGTTTTTTCCACAATCACTATGTGCTAGATTGTAGACAGACTATGATGCGCTCACAAAAAAGAACACACATACACACACACATACACACACATACAAACACACACATACACTTTGTTTTTTTAGTTGCCTAGCTTTAAAAGTCTGCAGTCCATTCAGTCCAATCAACTCCAATGCAATTAACAGCTATTTTCCTGAGCAGTGTGTGTGTGTGTGTGTGTGTGTGTGTGTGTGTACTGTTTTGTGCATACACTTATGTTCTTTTTTTCTAACTTTGCCATTTGATGTTGGATGTTAAATGGAAAAGGGTCTGGGTCGTCCAGGTTGTCTGGGTCGTTGAGGTCGTCTGGGTCGTTCAGGTTGTCTGGGTCGTTCAGGTCGTCTGGGTCGTTCAGGTTGTCTGGATCGTCCAGGTTGTCTGGGTTCTCCAGGTTGTCTGGGTCGTTCAGGTTGTCTGGGTCGTTCAGGTTGTCTGGGTCATTCAGGTTGTCTGGGTCGTTCAGGTTGTCTGGGTCATTCAGGTTGTCTGGGTCGTCCAGGTTGTCTGGGTCGTTCAGGTTGTCTGGGTCGTCCAGGTTGTCTGGGTCGTCCAGGTTGTCTGGGTCCTCCAGGTTGTCTGGGTCGTCCAGGTTGTCTGGGTCGTTCAGGTTGTCTGGGTCGTTCAGGTTGTCTGGGTCGTTCAGGTTGTCTGGGTCGTCCAGGTTGTCTGGGTCGTCCAGGTTGTCTGGGTCGTCCAGGTTGTCTGGGTCGTTCAGGTTGTCTGGGTCGTCCAGGTTGTCTGGGTCGTTCAGGTTGTCTGGGTTTTGACAGTACATTGATAGATGTTTCTTCCAAGGCTTTGCTGATTGACCCTGTAGTTCTAGTCTGATGTGTGGTGACACGGCTACTTCTGTGACCCCCTCAGTATCTTGTTTAGTCTCGAGCTCTTCATTCAGCTGCAGGTCTTTTTGACAGAACTATTTACAACTCTGGGTTGTGGCCATAAGCAAAAAGACGCATGTCTCTGCACTGTAAGTAACTGGACAATAAAGTTTCCCTCCTCTCTTCTTGTAAGAAAAGGCCAAGCTCTTTATTCAACTGTAGGTCGTTTTGCAGAAATATAACTCTGGCTCTGTTTTAGGAAGGGTGTAGTTGGTAATAAATGCAGCAGAACCTCCCCCAAGGAAGTTGGTTTGTAGAGGCAATGACAAATGCAGCAGAACCTCCCCCAAGGAAGTTGGTTTGTAGAGGCAATGACAAATGCAGCAGAACCTCCCCCAAGGAAGTTGGTTTGTAGAGGCAATGACAAATGCAGCAGAACCTCCCCCAAGGAAGTTGGTTTGTAGAGGCAATGACAAATGCAGGTGGCAAACTCATTACTTTCTGTGTTTGTCCTCTGCGCCGTTTTAAGGCATTTTCACCTCTGAGACGAGAACTGAGAACTAGCAGCTCCAAAAGCAGAAGTAATGAATTGGCCCTATTCCCTATATAGTGCACTTCTACTCTGGTCAAAAGGAGTGCACTATTTGGGTACAGTTTTGGGACACATCCACACACGGCCATTCTCTTGCAATATGACCCACTAGACCTGAGCTATTTCAAGCCACTCAAACCACAAGCGGTAATGGTGTGTTCATGCATGAACATTGCACTGTGTTTTCAGGGGAAGAATATTATAATATGGGTGTCTAGTTGTCAGACTCTCAACCTGAAGACAGCCATTTGAATATGGTCTCCTTCCACTTCTTCTGACTGACTGTTCTATTTTTCTCCCTTTTTCTCCCTCTTGGGTCTGGGCTGTTTGTGTGGGTGTGTGTGTGTTGGTACGTGTCTGTGTGTGTGCCCCAGTGGACGGCCAGTGGCAGGAGTGGAGCCTTTGGAGTGACTGTTCAGTGACCTGTGCCAACGGGACCCAGCAGAGGACCAGACAGTGCTCAGCCGCCGCCCACGGTGGGTCGGAGTGTCGTGGCCACTGGGCGGAGAGCAGAGAGTGTTACAATCCAGACTGCACAGGTAACACACTGACTGGGCCACTTAGCTATTAATGCCATCATCATCACCATCATCATCATCATCATCATCATCACCATCGCCATCCTCATCGCCATCATCATCATCATCATCATCATCATCGCTATCATCATCGTCCCAGGGACTACAGATGTAAATTAGCTGTTAGCTAAATCTGGAACACTGTTTCTCAGTGGTTTCTTAGTGGTGTTTGTGTTGTACATTGTCCCTGTCCAAATAAACTTAAAGGAATGGTTCACCCAAATTACAAAATGACACATTGGTTTCCCTACGCTGTCAGCGGTCTGTGGACAAGGTATGACAGCGATCCATGATACAGTATGGTTTAGTTTCCCTTAGTTAACATTTTAGCATTTGTGGCACAATTCCTGTTCAAGTCATGGGACCAATATTAGCAGTTTTTGCGCGTCATGTCCAAATCATCCAAAAGTATCTCAAATTGATTGTGAATCTCAACAAAGTCTCTTATAGATAGTGCTGAGCGATGAACTGAAACTGGGGTTATTTTTGGTTTTTGAAACAACTAATTCACTGGTTCAATTATTTTAATTCCATTTCGTTCATTTTTTTTTCTTTTTCTGTGAGCTCAATGCGCACATTAAGTAGTTTCTCTAGAGATAAATCAGATCAAGCCCGAACTGTGCGATGTAGTAGGGAGTTGTAGTTTCCAACCGGTAGATATTCTACAAAGTTTAGTGCAGAAAACATGGTAATTAACTGCAATGACCATAATCCATTGCGTGCCTACTTGTTCGTTCGGTGTGTTTCTATAGGCCTGCTACATTAGTTTAATGTGGGGAAGACACGGAGAGAGAGAGAGAGAGAGGAGAGACAGAAGATAGATATAGAGGGCAGTTGCTTCGCGAGGTATCTCTACCTGAAAATACATGATATAAGTGATTAGTAGTTGGTGTTCTGCATTCATAAAAATATGCCTTATTTAATTTGAAGAACCTCTAAAATAGTGATTATGTCAGACAGCAAGCAGCTCTATAGAGATGAGATGATGACTTGGAATTAAATATTAATATTAAAGTCATCAAATAAAACAAATATTTTATTAAATAAAGGATGGTTAATAAGTGATAAGCAGTAATGGGAAGTCACTACCATCGTGGGACTTGTGATGTTTTAATTGTTTTATTCAGTGTTGTTACAGCATTCAACCCACACAATACATAGTGCATTACATGCCAAGATAAACAACATCTAATGTATGAATCTAACTGAAAACGAATAGACCTCAAGAAGAACTAATCTCTCAGCACTCATTTTGGATGATTTGGACACGATGTCATTTTGGTGATCTATCGTTTTAATTAAATTAATTAATCTTCTGAATCACCATACAAAATACATGCTATGAACAATGTGAACATGCCATGCAAATGTCATTCTGAATACAAAACTACTACAGTATCTGTAACTACTGCAATAAATTCAGAATAAAGACTTCTGGTCAATCTAGCACTGGGCAAGGACCAGAGAGTTCTACAATCCAGACAGGTCAGATACTGGCTGACAGGGTGTATGTAGAAGTGCCGGGTGCTACAATCCAGACAGGTCAGAGCCTGGCTGACAGGGTGTATGTAGAAGTGATGGGTGCTACAATCCAGACAGGTCAGAGCCTGGCTGACAGGGTCTATGTAGAAGTGACAGGTGCTACAATCCAGACAGGTCAGAGCCTGGCTGACAGGGTCTATGTAGAAGTGACAGGTGCTACATTTCAGACAGGTCAGAGCCTGGCTGACAGGGTGTATGTAGAAGTGACAGGTGCTACAATCCAGACAGGTCAGAGCCTGGCTGACAGGGTGTATGTAGAAGTGACGGACGTCACTTCCTCCTCCTGTACCACTTCCTCCTGAACCAGCTCACACAGAGACTAGAACCCAGAACATCCGCCTTGCAAACACACATGGCCGCCCTCTTGACAATGCCAACTACGCTACCGAAAAAACAGTGACCAGGTCCCATCAATTAGATCTATAACATCCTGTTAGATATACTGTATTTGTGTTTTTCATGTAGTTACTTTAATAATCCCTTTAATAACTATACCTACATGTACTGTACATATTACCTCAATTACCTCGATACCGGTGCACCCGCACATTGACTCTGTACCGGTACCCCCTGTATAAAGCCCCGCCATTGTTTTTTACTGCTGCTATTTAATTATTTGTTATTCTTATCTCTTACTTTTTTTTTTGCTATTTTCTTAAAACTGCATTGTTGGTTAAGGGCTTGTAAGTAAGCATGTATTCGGCGCATGTGATAAATACAATTTGATTTGATTTGATTTAGTTCAGTGTTTGCTATGCTAAACTGTTTGTCTCTGAGTTATTCCCAACACTTAGATGTCAGCGTAGTGTTAGTGGACTGCTAGCAGTCTGAATGTATCAAGTCAGAACCCTGGAACTCTCATCTTCAAATGGGATTTTTACACTAACACATGAATAATGTTACAGAGAACTAGGAGACAGCGATGCTCACTAAACATGAATAATGTTACAGAAAACTGGGAGACAGCGATGCTCACTAAACATGAATAATGTTACAGAGAACTGGGAGACAGCGATGCTCTCTCACCACACGCTGGTGTAACGCAGGTCAACGTTGCACTACTGACTTGTTTTGTGATGAACTTGGTCGGCATCATGTCTGTCCATTTCAGACCTCCACTGAGGTTAGTCCTTGGACCTGTGTGTATGGAGAAGGGGTAAATACAGGTGGGATGGAGGAGTGACGGAGGAGTGACGGAGAGATGAAATAGAGGAGTGTGACCCCTTCCCAGGGTTGTTCTACCTTTCAGAGAAGGTCATGTGATTAACTGTTTAGCTGAGGGGGACCATCTGTTTTTTCCTAATGCTCGATTTTACTGTGTTCATTAAAAAGCCATAAAACATGCCACTGCTTTGGGAAACTTTATCATAAAAGGCCTTTTAATATTGGCAAAGTGAGGAAAGTTATCACCGCAGTCACCGAGCAGCCTCCCCAGCCATAAAAGGAGACATATTCCTCATTATTACAAGTATTATCAGAGTCATTTTATTAATTGAATCTGGATAAAATTCTGCCAAAAACTATTTTTTTTTACTGTATTTCTGGGTACTATAAAACATGTCCACGGCTTTGTGCCAAATGGCACCCTATTCCCCGAGTCACTGGTCAAAAGTAGTGCACTATATAGGGAATAGGGCACCCTTTGGGACACACCCCCATGTGTCCCAGTGTCTATAATCCCATTTACTGTGTCTGTGTAAGAATGAATTCACATCTTCTAGCCACACATCATAGTAGAACTTCATCCCCTGGGGAACGTAGCACAGAGAATGGTCAAGGTCGTGTGGTATCTTAGAGCTGTGATTCACAACCTTTTTCGGTTACTGTACCACCAACAACATTTTGCGCTTCCCAGAGTACCCCTGAAGTACCCCTGATGTGCATTTTACCAGTAGGACTATTGTCTCATGAGTCTTCCCAGAGTACCCCTGAAGCTTCCCAGAGTACCCCTGAAGTACCCCTGATGTGCATTTTACCAGTAGGACTATGGTCTCATGAGTCTTCTCAGGTATCCCCAGGGGTCCTAGTGCCGTTATAGAAATTGAAAGACCGGCTGAATGATGGTAAAAAAAAAATTGATTCCTTATTGGCCATGCTTTATTGAAAACCGATTGGATGTTGGGGAGAGAAGATGGAGTCCAGAGGCTCTCTGGCTCCTTGTTTTAAAATCCATCATCTACTGTACTAATTTTCACTCCTTCATCACTCTGTTCTGAATGAACTGACCAGGACAAAGCCAGTCTAATGATGAGCTGCCACCATAATGTTTTACCTGTCAAGTTTTTAACAATCAGCAGACAAGGAGAGGACACAAGGAGAGGAAATAAGGAGAGGAAACAAGGAGAGGAAACATGAATATGACACAAGGATATATCATAAGGAGAGGACACACGGATAGGACACAAGGAGAGGACAGATATTTAGGCATTTGAGAAAGAGACCCTTTTTAACAGTGATGTGTCTCCTCCTCAGCCAATGGCCAGGGGTCTAACTCCTCAGCCAATGGCCAGGGGTCTAACTCATCAGCCAATGGCCAGGGGTCTAACTCCTCAGCCAATGGCCAGGGGTCTAACTCCTCAGCCAATGGCCAGGGGTCTAACTCCTCAGCCAATGGCCAGGGGTCTAACTCCTCGGGCAATGGCCAGGTGTCTAACTCCTCAGCCAATGGCCAGGGGTCTAACTCCTCAGCCAATGGCCAGGGGTCTAACTCCTCAGCCAATGGCCAGGGGTCTAACTCCTCAGCCAATGGCCATGGGTCTAACTCCTCAGCCAATGGCCAGGTCTAACTCCTCAGCCAATGGCAATGGGTCTAACTCCTCAGCCAATGGCCAGGTCTAACTCCTCAGCCAATGGCCATGGGTCTAACTCCTCAGCCAATGGCCAGGTCTAACTCCTCAGCCAATGGCCAACTCCAGTTGATTAAAAGTGGTGTGTATCTCCTCCTCAGCCAATGGCCAGTGTTTAACTGATCTGTCTCCTCCTCGGCCAATGGCCAGTGGTTTAACTGATCTGTCTCTCCTCCTCAGCCAATGGCCAGTGGAATCCCTGGGGGCCTTGGAGTGGCTGCTCCAAGTCATGTGACGGGGGTTGGCAGAGGCGGGCGCGGGTGTGCCAGGGGGCAGCGGTCACCGGGCAACAGTGCGAGGGCGCGGGGGATGAAGTCCGCAAGTGCAGTGACCAACGTTGCCCAGGTAACGATAACCCCATAACCACCATAAGTGAGACAGCAAGAGTCAATTAACTGGAAGCGTAGAGTGAAGATAACGATCTTTCTCTTCGCTGAGGAAGAGTGACGTGCCTTTCTGTTCCTGTAGGAGGAAACGATAAGAGTTACATAAAGCAGAGGGTAGGCAACCCAGCTTCAGCTCTGCTCTGAAAATAGACAGAGTCTAGAAAGATCATCTGCAATTCAACAATGAATTCAACAACGGAGTAATACAACGCTTCTATTTTGGATTACGATAAAGATCGACAGATTGTGCTAAACTCATGAGATATGTATACTGTAGGTTATTGTCTATTCTTCAAGAACCAATGGGTAAATATCAAGACTTGAAATGACTATTGAACAGCTTCCCAAATCACAGACTGGAGCTTTAAGAGGAAGCTGTTAGAGAGAGAGAGAGAATATATAGAGAGAGAAATAAAAAGAGAGAGAGGATAGAGAGAGAGAGAGCATAGAGAGAGAGAAATAATAAAGAGAGAGAGAGAATAGAGAGACGAGATAATAAAGAGAGAGAGAGCATAGAGAGAGAGAAATAATAAAGAGAGAGAGAGAATAGAGAGATGAGATAATAAAGAGAGAGAGAGAGAGAGAGAATAGAGAGAGTGAGATAATAAAGAGAGAGAGAGAGAATAGAGAGAGCGAGATAATAAAGAGAGAGGATAGAGAAAGAGAGATAAAGAGAGAGCAAAAATAGAGAGAGAGAGATAAAGAGAGAGAGAGAATAGAGAGAGAATAGAGAGAGAATAAGAGAGAGATAAAGAGCGAGAGTGAGAATAAAAGAGTGTTATTTTGTCTAGGTCCTAATGTATGATTAATATCTTAATATTAATTGATGGTGTTGATTAACCCACCTGTTTTATCTCCATGGAGACTGTTCGCTACCATGGCGATGAATGCAAATTTAATCTTTTGTTTGACCATTATCACCCTGTAAAGAGTGGCATTGTTTCTGTTGTAGGAGTAAGGACTGTAGGGAAGCAGTTCCCATTATCAATCTTTTTCAGACCTGTTCTATTTTAAGCAGTTTAATCCAACACAAAGAAACCATTTTACAACTACAGCATGTTCATGTATTACAATCTAGTTACAATCTAGTCTACACTTATGCAATTATAGAGGAGGCTGGTGGGAGGAGATATAGGAGGACAGGCTCCTTGTAACAGCTTCAATGGAATTAATGGAATGGTATCAAACCAGGGGTTGGAACCAAAATTATTTTCCAATCGTTTTGTCCTAAACAGATTCATTATTTTTGGGGTTCTGTTCCACTGTTTCGACCAGCAAAATAAACTTCTTAACCGGTTCGAACCCGAAAAACAATGGGGTTTTATTGTTCCTTTCTGTCCCTTTTTAAAACTCTGAAATATGTATTTTTTTTACGTTAATAGCAAATAGTATTTTGCCATAACAGCATGGTTTAATCGTAATGAAAGGCAAACACACACTGTGCTGCCAGTCACAGTGTAGGGCGCCAGATGTAACTGACATTTTGAGGGAGAGGGACAGCGAGAGAGTTTGGAGGAAGCTTGCCTTGAAGCGCTGGGCATCTTGTTATGACATGCATCATCTGAATTAGGCCCACGGAGGAGGACCAGCTTCTATGGAGGAACTTTGAATGTCTTTGAACATCCGAGTTGGTTTAACATTGGACCAGAGCAAACGTTAGCTAGCTAACTAGCTAACTAGCTAACTAGCTAACTAGCTAACTAGCTAACTAGCTAACTAGCTTGTGTGTGCAGAGCAGCACTAGAATTAAAATCAAACTCTTACCTTTTGTAGTTAATAAATCCAATGTGAAACGTGATAACTATAGTATCCTTAATAACTAGCATTGAAAAGTAAATCCATTCTTCTTTAATTAAACATCTCTCCCTAATTTCTGAATTACACTTGTAATGTTGTCAGTAGGCTACAATAAGCTATGCTTCACAGGGGAGGGGCAGGTAGACTCAACACACCCCCACTGGCAAAAATGTCCAGCTGGCAGGCAGACGCTGGAATACTACTACTACTAATATTAATAATATTTAAAAATATAATAATAATAAAAACAACAATAATAATAATATTTAAAAATATATATATTTTAATAATATAAATAATAATAAATATAATAATAACAATAATACAAATACAAATAATAATACATTTTAAATAAATAATAATAATTAAAAAACATAATACAAAAATAATAATAATAATAAAATAAAAAATAAAAATAATAAATATAATAATAATAATTTATGAGTGACAGACTGAAGGCTTTGTATAGGCACTTATTTGATGTGACTTTTGTGGGACTGGAAGAAAATGCCCGGAACATAAAATAAAGTTTTTAACCAGTTTGCATGCTTTAAAAATAACGGTTATCTTCCGGAACAGTATAGATAACTTTAGTTTATGGTTCGGGTTCCGTTCCTAATTGTTATTTCCCGGTTTTTGGTTTTGTTCCCTGAACCAGTTCCAACCCTTGATGGAAACCACGTTTGACTCCGTTCCAAAAACTCCATTACAACTATTACAATGAGCCTCCTATAACTCCTCCCACCAGCCGCTTCTGGACTATACATATTTGTGAGTCAGCAATAACCCAGCAATGTGTTGTGTACGGTTCGCTCCCCAGCGCCCTATGAGATATGTCTGGAGGACTACACTGTATCCATGGTGTGGAGAAGAACACCTTCAGGAGAACTGGCCTTCAACAGGTGTCCTCCCAATGCCACGGGTAAGGACACGTGTGTGTGTGTGTGTGTGTGTGTGTGTGTGTGTGTGTGTGTGTGTGTGTGTGTGTGTGTGTGTGTGTGTGTGTGTGTGTGTGTGTGTGTGTGTGTGTGTGTGTGTGTGTGTGTGTGTGTGTGTGTGTGTGTGTGTCTGTGTCCTCCTAATGCTACACTAAGTGCAGTAAGAACACAGTCATGCCCTGGGGTTTTGTCTATCCTAGTGGTTACCACCACTGCCTTTGGGGCATGTGAGCATGGTATCAAACACTTGTCATACCCTCTCACTTACCCTACTTTTTTCATTCAAGTCTTCACTTTTAACTTCGATTCATAAAATACATTTAAAAAAATAAGAGTTTAAAAAAAGGATAGTCCTGCTGGTCTGAATTCAGACTCCAGCCGCTGTATGGCCATTGACTGAATAATGAACCAAGAGAAACTAGAGCACGTTAGAATGTTCTGCTGTAACTTAGTTGATAATGAAATGAGTCATTTTCCAGGGGCTATTATGTTGAGGTTTCATTGGGAGCTTTCTGTCCATTACTCATGTGTAGAGAGGACTAGTGGTGATGGATATGTCCCTGTCACATTCCACTGACACATCCATTCCTGCTGTGACGGATTGGAAGTGCTTTACACGATGTCTGCGTCCAAAACGACTCCCTATTTAATATACAATGCACTATTTTATTGTAAAGTTGTGCACTACATAGGGAATAGGGTGGCGTTTGAGATGCAGCCGGTATGTTTCTACTGAACAGATTTCCCTATTTGCATTGCATTGACCCACACAGCATTATGTCAATGTGTTTTCAAATAGCCTACAGCCAAAGACAGGGACATATTACAAGGCTAACTGTGATTATATTGCCTACAACAGCATGGCACTTTTTAACTGCTGTTTTCTACAGGTAAGGAAAAAGGCCTCCTCCTCTCCCTCCCCCTAACCTCCTCCACTTCCTCATCCTCCTCCTCCTTCCCTTTATCAAAGACCTCATGGCTCCTCCTCCTCTCCCTCCCCTCCCCTTGTCCTCCTTCCAACCCCTCCCCTCCTCCCCTCCTCTCCTCTCCTCTCCCCATGTCCTCCTCCCCTCCTCTCCTCTCCTCTCCCCTCCCCTCCTCACCTCCTCCTGTCCCTCCCCCTAACCTCCTCCTCTCCCTCCCCCTAACCTCCTCCTCTTCCTCCTCCTTCTCCTCGTCTCCCTCCCCCTAACCTCCTCCTCTTCCTCCTCC
>NW_026601468.1:17500-23595 GCF_029448725.1 Salvelinus fontinalis
ACTCCCTCTCTACCCTGCTACTACTGACATACCTCTACTCTCTCTCTACCCTGCTACTACTAACATACCTCTACTCTCTCTACCCTGCTACTACTAACATACCTCTACTCTCTCTACCCTGCTACTACTAACATACCTCTACTCTCTCTACCCTGCTACTACTGACATACCTCTACTCTCTCTACCCTGCTACTACTAACATACCTCTACTCTCTCTACCCTGCTACTACTAACATACCTCTACTCTCTCTACCCTGCTACTACTAACATACCTCTACTCTCTCTACCCTGCTACTACTAACATACCTCTACTCTCTCTACCCTGCTACTTCTAACATACCTCTACTCTCTCTACCCTGCTACTACTGACATACCTCTACTCTCTCTCTACCCTGCTACTACTAACATACCTCTACTCTCTCTACCCTGCTACTACTAACATACCTCTACTCTCTCTACCCTGCTACTACTGACATACCTCTACTCTCTCTACCCTGCTACTACTAACATACCTCTACTCTCTCTACCCTGCTACTACTAACATACCTCTACTCTCTCTACCCTGCTACTACTGACATACCTCTACTCTCTCTCTACCCTGCTACTACTAACATACCTCTACTCTCTCTACCCTGCTACTACTAACATACCTCTACTCTCTCTACCCTGCTACTACTGACATACCTCTACTCTCTCTACCCTGCTACTACTAACATACCTCTACTCTCTCTACCCTGCTACTACTGACATACCTCTACTCTCTCTCTACCCTGCTACTACTAACATACCTCTACTCTCTCTACCCTGCTGCTACTGTTATACTTCCCTCTTCAGTCTACAGTGGTTTAAACCACATTATAGAGACTTACAGACTTACTTCTTCTCTTCCTAATCCTGGAGGTCCAGGGTTACTGGGCTAAGGGCCAGAGGATGCTGGCCTTTTAAATTAAATCAATCATTGTAGTAATACTGTAGTAATATACTGTAATATAGTGTAGAGAATTAATCAATGTAGTAATACTGTAGTAACATACTGTGATATAGTGTAGAGAATCATTCAATGTAGTAATACTGTAGTAATATACTGTGATATAGTGTAGAGAATCATTCAATGTAGTAATACTGTAGTAATATACTGTGATATAGTGTAGAAGAATCATTCAATGTAGTAATACTGTAGTAATATAATGTGATATAGTGTAGAGAATCATTCAATGTAGTAATACTGTAGTAATATACTGTGATATAGTGTAGAGAATCCATCAATGTAGTAATACTGTAGTAATATACCATGATATAGTGTAGAGAATCATCAATGTATTAATACTGTAGTAATATACTGTAATATAGTGTAGAGAATCATTCAATGTAGTAATACTGTAGTAATATACTGTAATATAGTGTAGAGAATCATTCAATGTAGTAATACGGTAGTAATATACTGTAATATAGTGTAGAGAATCATTCAATGTAGTAATACTGTAGTAATATACTGTAATATAGTTTAGAGAATCCATCAATGTTGTAATACTGTAGTAATATACTGTGATATAGTGTAGAGAATCATTCAATGTAGTAATACTGTAGTAATATACTGTAATATAGTGTAGAGAATCATTCAATGTAGTAATACTGTAGTAATATACTGTAATATAGTGTAGAGAATCATTCAATGTAGTAATACTGTAGTAATATACTGTGATATAGTGTAGAGAATCCATCAATGTAGTAATACTGTAGTAATATACTGTGATATAGTGTAGCGAATCCATCAATGTAGTAATACTGTAGTAATATACTGTGATATAGTGTAGAGAATCCATCAATGTAGTAATACTGTAGTAATATACTGTGATATAGTGTAGATAATCCATCAATGTAGTAATACTGTAGTAATATACTGTGGTATAGTGTAGCGAATCCATCAATGTAGTAATACTGTAGTAATATACTGCGATATAGTGTAGAGAATCCATCAATGTAGTAATACTGTAGTAATATACTGTGATATAGTGTAGAGAATCATTCAATGTAGTAATGTACTGTGATATAGTGTAGAGAATCCATCAATGTAGTAATACTGTAGTAATATACTGTGATATAGTGTAGAGAACATACAAGGCCTCATAGTTCATTTCTTCTTCTGGAGATCCAGGGCCATCTAGCTAAGGGCCAGGGGAAGTTGGCGGGGGACGGGATGTCTCAGGTGACCAAGACCCTGCTGGATCTCACCCAGAGAAGGAACTTCTACGCTGGAGACCTGCTGTCCTCTGTGGAGATACTCAGAAACGTGACTGATACCTTCAAGAGGGCCAGCTACGAACCAAGCTCAGACGACGTGCAGGTGAGTGGATCGGTCTCTTTTGTCTTGATAAATGTTGACCATGATGCTGAGGTAGAATTGTGTTGGAGTTATTTTCATTTGTGTTACAGGGATACTTTTTTTTGCATACCAGAAAATAGAAAACAATATGATGAATGTTTGAAACGAAAATAGCATGTGCAGGAGAGGTGGAAAAAACCCTGAGAGGCTTGTCAACGTATCTCCCCCTTTCAAATGAAATTGGAATGATTATTTACACAGTTAAAGTCCCCATGTTATTTTTAAATCATCACTGTATGTCTCATCAATCACTATGTGTGTATATTTAATGAAAATAACTGTTTTAATCATTTATTTCCCTAAGCCTCCTTTGGCTCTTGAAATGCTCAGCCTGTTGAATTGCTCTGCCTGATCGTGTGGGCATTAGGAAACAGATTTGAAGATATTTACATACACAGACATGATTGGCTGATAGTATGGTCTAGAGCCCACCCCATTACCCAGATGAACAGTCATTGGTCTATTATAATCAGATCACATTGTGACGTCATGACATGGGCCAAAAGTTCCATCCCACCTGAACAGGTTGAAATTCCAGGCATTTTTTCCACAAAAAGAGCATTATTAATATTTCACAATTTCAGTGTTATTTTGATATCATACACAGTAACTGCATAGTAGCCATGTCAGAGATACATCTTATTGCCCAACCAAGGATCAATAATTGCTCTACAGATGATGTGGTGTAGTCAGGAGCCGTTGTCCAGACAGTGTACCATTGGATACTCAGAGAGAGAGGAAGTTAAGTTTCCAGACAAGCAGCTCTTACCCTCTAGATAGGAGTGTCTGCTAAATGACTAAAATAGAAACGGAAACAAATAGGTACCTGCCTGGGATGAGCTGTCACCTCTGGTATTATGTTGTCTAACGCTACCTTTGTAATCATTATATTTACTGTAACATGTAATGGTTGGATTCCCCAGAGTGGGTGAATGTTATTATGTTGTCTAAAGTCACATTTAAATTTTTTATTTAACATTTATTTAACGAGGCAAGCTACCATTGTAATTCTATTTACTGTAACACGTAATCATTATATTTCCTGTAACATGTAATCATTATATTTACTGTGACATGTAATCATTATATTTACTGTGACATCTAATCATTATATTTAGTGTGACATCTAATCATTATATTTAGTGTGACATCTAATCATTATATTTAGTGTGACATCTAATCATTATATTTACTGTGACATCTAATCATTATATTTACTGTGACATCTAATCATTATATTTACTGTGACATCTAATCATTATATTTACTGTGACATCTAATCATTATATTTAGTGTGACATCTAATCATTATATTTACTGTGACATGTAATCATTATATTTAGTGTGACATCTAATCGTTATATTTACTGTGACATGTAATCATTATTGTCACGACTTCCGCCGAAGTCGGCTCCTCTCCTTGTTCGGGCGGCGTTCGGCGGTCGACATCACCGGCTTTCTAGCCATCGCCGCTCCATTTTTCATGTATCCATTTGTTTTGTCTTGTTCCCTGCACACCTGCTTTTCATTCCCCAATCACACTACATGTATTTATTCCTCTGTTCCCCCTCATGTCTTTGTGTGAGATTGTTTGTGTGGTACGTGTTTTTGTACGCACTAGGCTTGCGTGAGTTTTCTCTCGTGTTATTTTCACGAAGCCTGTTGATATACATTTGATGGTTGTGACTGTTTTTGCCCGTTTTACACTTTGCCTTGTTGGTTTGGAGGTTTTTGGATGCAGCTGCGTCCGTCTGTATATTCTCTCCTGCCGAAATAAACTGTGCGCCTGTTCACAATTCTCTGCTCTCCTGCACCTGACTTCAGCACAAGTACGCACACGCCTGAAAATTATATTTACTGTGCCATGTAATCATTATATTTACTGTAACATGTAATCATTATATTTACTGTGCCATGTAATCATTATATTTACTGTGCCATGTAATCATTATATTTAATGTGCCATGTAATCATTATATTTACTGAAACATGTAATCATTATATTTACTGAAACATGTAATCATTATATTTACTGTGACATGTAATCATTATATTTACTGTGCCATGTAATCATTATATTTACTGTGCCATGTAATCATTATATTTACTGTAACATGTAATCATTATATTTACTGTAACATGTAATCATTATATTTACTGTAACATGTAATCATTATATTTACTGTGCCATGTAATCATTATATTTACTGTAACATGTAATCATTATATTTACTGTGCCATGTAATCATTATATTTAATGTGCCATGCAATCATTATATTTACTGAAACATGTAATCATTATATTTACTGAAACATGTAATCATTATATTTATTGTGACATGTAATCATTATATTTACTGTAACATGTAATCATTATATTTACTGTGCCATGTAATCATTATATTTACTGTGCCATGTAATCATTATTTTTACTGTGCCATGTGATCATTATATTTACTGTGCCATGTAATCATTATAGTTACTGTGCCATGTAATCATTATATTTACTGTAACATGTAATCATTATATTTACTGTAACATGTAATCATTGTATTTACTGTAACATGTAATCATTATATTTACTGTAACATGTAATCATTATATTTACTGTAACATGTAATCATTATATTTACTGTGCCATGTAATCATTATATTTACTGTGCCATGTAATCATTATATTTACTATGCCATGTAATCATTATTTTTACTGTGCCATGTGAACATTATATTTACTGTGCCATGTAATCATTATATTTACTGTGCCATGTAATCATTATATTTACTGTAACATGTAATCATTATATTTACTGTAACATGTAATCATTATATTTACTGTAACATGTAATCATTATATTTACTGTAACATGTAATCATTAAATTTACTGTGCCATGTAATCATTATATTTGCTGTGCCATGTAATCATTATATTTACTGTGCCATGTAATCATTATATTTACTGTGCCATGTAATCATTATATTTACTGTAACATGTAATCGTTATATTTACTGTGACATGTAATCATTATATTTACTGTGACATGTAATCATTATATTTACTGTAACATGTAATCATTATATTTACTGTAAAATGTAATCATTATATTTACTGTAAAATGTAATCATTATATTTACTGTGACATGTAATCATTATATTTACTGTAACATGTAATCATTATATTTACTGTAACATGTAATCATTATATTTACTGTAACATGTAATCATTATATTTACTGTGACATGTACTCATTATATTTACTGTAACATGTAATCATTATATTTACTGTAACATGTAATCATTATATTTACTGTAACATGTAATCATTATATTTACTGTAACATGTCATCGTTATATTTACTGTAACATGTAATCATTATATTTACTGTGATATGTAATCATTATATTTACTGTAACATGTAATCATTATATTTACTGCAACATGTAATCATTATATTTACTGTAACATGTAATCATTATATTTACTGTGACATGTAATCATTATATTTACTGTGACATGTAATCATTATATTTACTGTAACATGTAATCATTATATTTACTGTAACATGTAATCGTTATATTTACTGTAACATGTAATTGTTATATTTACTGTAACATGTAATCATTATATTTACTGTGACATGTAATCATTATATTTACTGTGACATGTAATCATTATATTTACTGTAACATGTGATCATTATATTTACTGTG
>NW_026601468.1:23791-49698 GCF_029448725.1 Salvelinus fontinalis
TGACATGTAATCATTATATTTACTGTAACATGTAATCATTATATTTACTGTGCCATGTAATCATTATATTTACTGTGCCATGTAATCATTATATTTACTGTGCCATGTAATCATTATATTTACTGTGACATGTAATCATTATATTTACTGTGACATGTAATCATTATATTTACTGTGACATGTAATCATTATATTTACTGTAATATGTAATCATTATATTTACTGTGCCATGTAATCATTATATGTACTGTGCCATGTAATCATTATATTTACTGTGCATGTAATCGTTATATTTACTGTAACATGTAATCATTATATTTACTGTGCCATGTAATCATTATATTTACTGTAACATGTAACCATTGTATTTACTGTGCCATGTAATCATTATATTTACTGTAACATGTAATCATTGTATTTACTGTAACATGTAATCATTATATTTACTGTAACATGTAATCATTATATTTACTGTAACATGTAACCATTGTATTTACTGTAATGTGTAATCATTATATTTACTGTATTATGTAATCATTATATTTACTGTGACATGTAACCATTATATTTACTGTAATGTGTAATCATTATATTTACTGTAATATGTAATCATTGTATTTACTGTAACATGTAATCATTATATGTACTGTAACAGGTAGTCATTATATTTACTGTGACATGTAACCATGATATTTACTGTAATATGTAATCATTATATTTACTGTAATATGTAATCATTATATTTACTGTAACATGTAATCATTATATTTACTGTAACAGGTAGTCATTATATTTACTGTAATATGTAATCGTTATATTTACTGTAATATGTAATCGTTATATTTACTGTGATATGTCATCATTATATTTACTGTAATATGTAATCATTATGTTTACTGTAATATTGAATGGTGAATGCAGCGGTAAATGGTAGTCATTTCAAATACATTTTCCCAGAAATTGACACTTGGACAAAGGAAGCTCCATTTTGCCTGTTTATTGTATCAGAGAACTCTCCCCCTCCCTCCTGTCACCCCCTCTACCTCTTTCCCCCTCCCTCCTGTCACCCTCTCTACCTCTTTCCCCCTCCCTCCTGTCACCCCCTCTACCTCTTTCTCCCTCCCCCCTGTCACCCCCTCTACCTCTTTCTCCCTCCCTCCTGTCACCCTCTCTACCTCTTTCCCCCTCCCTCCTGTCACCCTCGCTACCTCTTTCCCCCTCCCTCCTGTCACCCTCGCTACCTCTTTCCCCCTCCCTCCTGTCACCCTCTCTACCTTCTTCCCCCTCCCTCCTGTCACGCACTCTTCCTCTTTCCCCCTCCTGTCACCCCTTCTTCCTCTTTCCCCCTCCTGTCACCCTCTCTACCTCTTTTTCCCCTCCGTCCTGTCATCCCCTCTACCTCTTTTCCCCTCCGTCCTGTCATCCCTTCTACCTCTTTTCCCCTCCGTCCTGTCATCCTCTCTACCTCTTTCCCCCTCCTGTCATCCCCTCTACCTCTTTTCCCCTCCGTCCTGTCATCCCCTCTACCTCTAATTCCCCTCCGTCCTGTCATCCCCTCTACCTCTTTTCCCCTCCGTCCTGTCATCCCCTCTACCTCTTTCCCCCTCCTGTCATCCCCTCTACCTCTTTTCCCCTCCGTCCTGTCATCCCCTCTACCTCTAATTCCCCTCCGTCCTGTCATCCCCTCTACCTCTTTTCCCCTCCGTCCTGTCATCCCCTCTACCTCTTTTCCCCTCCGTCCTGTCATCCCCTCTACCTCTTTCCCCCTCCTGTCACCCTCTCTACCTCTTTTCCCCTCCGTCCTGTCATCCCCTCTACCTCTAATTCCCCTTCCTCCTGTCATCCCCTCTACCTCTTTTCCCCTCCGTCCTGTCATCCCCTCTACCTCTAATTCCCCTCCGTCCTGTCATCCCCTCTACCTCTTTTCCCCTCCGTCCTGTCATCCTCTCTACCTCTTTTCCCCTCCGTCCTGTCATCCCCTCTACCTCTTTCCCCCTCCTGTCACCCTCTCTACCTCTTTTCCCCTCCGTCCTGTCATCCCCTCTACCTCTAATTCCCCTTCCTCCTGTCACCCCCTCTACCTCTTTCCCCCTCCCTTCTGTCACCCACTCAACCTCCCACTCCCTCTTCCGACCCCCTCTCTCCCTGCCTCCCCTTCCCCTCTCCCCTGTCTTCCCTCTCCTCCGTCTCCCCCTCTCTCCCCTGTCTCTCCCCCGTGTCCCCCTTCCCTGTCTTCCCCTCTCCCCTCTCTCCCCCTTCCTGTCTTCCCCTCTCCCCTTTCTCCCCCCTCCCTGTCTTCCCCTCTCCCCTCTCTCCCCTGTCTCTCCCCTGTGTCCCCCTCCCTGTCTTCCCCTCTCTCCTCCAGCTGTATTCTCTTTATTTCAGTAGGATGATGGAGATTACAGCCTAAACCCCCTTCTCTTCCTCCTCTTCCTCCTCCTCCTCCCCCCTCCTCCTCCTCCTCCTCCTCCTCCTCCTCCTCCTCCTCCTCCTCCTCCTCCTCCTCCTCCTCCTCCTCCTCCTCCTCCAATAAGATCATTTCTGTCCTGAACGCTAGCTGTGTCCTGGTCGTGTGTCTGGTCTGTCGTTGTGTGGACAGACAGTCTGACGCGATGAGTACAGCTAGCGCTTGCTGCTGCATCTGTGCACTTTTGCTGTGTGTGTGTGTGTGTGTGTGTGTGTGTGTGTGTGTGTGTGTGTGTGTGTGTGTGTGTGTGTGTGTGTGTGTGTGTGTGTGTGTGTGTGTGTGTGTGTGTGTGTGTGTGTGTGTGTGTGTGTGTGTCTGTTTGTGTCTGTGTGTGTTTGTGTGTGTGTGTGTGTGTGCTAATGTTAAAATGGGCACATTACCACCAGAGGGAGCATAAGCATTCAAGTAGAAAACAAGATCGTCTGTGTCACGGGAAAGGGGCCACCCCCTGGCGTACACACACACACACACACACACACAGACACACGAGAGACCAGCTGAAATATTTTTGACTCCGACTGTCAATAGGGTAGTGATAGTTCCCCTGAGCATCTGTCTGTGTGTTTGTACATACATGTGTGTGTGGAAAGGGGCATCAGCTTTATTTTCTTTTGATGCAATAAGAGTCCATTTAATTGACTCTATTTCCTCTGTCTCCTCCCTACAGAACTTCTTTCAGATCATCAGCAATCTCCTGGAGGAGGACAACAGGGACAAGTGGGAAGACGCACAACAGGTAAACATTCTGCACTGAGCTTGATGCATCATTGAAATGCACTTGGGTGAGTGTGGTATTCCTGCAGAGTCTGGTCCAGCCAGTTGAATACTATAGCATTCACCAGCACTGAGTTGTATTGCCAGGTTCAACTGGTCATTGTGACCTGAGTTCGTATTCAGAGTAGGAGTGCTGACCTAGGATCAGATTTGCTCTTTTAGATCAAAAGATTGTGTACAAAGGCGGGACCTATTCCTGATCCTAGATCAGCCGTGAGGTACTTTTATTTAGTCACATTGTGTATTGTGTGTCACTGGGTTGGGATGTGTCTGTTTCTCTATCTGGAGGTATAATACCATCACTGTCCACTCGGTGGCAGCAGGGAGCACAGCCACTAGAGATGACCAGTCCCCATCGACTCATTACGTCTCTCTGTGATGTTTGTTCTTCTTCCCTAGAAATCCAGTCACTCCATAGCAGACAGGGTGGATAGGTCATTTCAAATGCTGGATTTCATAATTACAGAACCCCTGAGGAGTATTTAGCTTTATTTAGCCACATCAGAGGGAAATAGCTGTTGCTAGAATGGATATGTCTGCCTCCCTGTGCTGTTCAAAAGAGGGATGTTGCATGTATAGTATACCTGCTAGGTAAGAACAGCTGCAAGACTCCCATGTTGCTAGAACATATTCAACGGTATGTACAGTTGAAGTCGGAAGTTGACATACACTTAAGTTGGAGTCATTAAAATGCGTTTTTCAACCACTCCACAAATTTCTTGTTAACAAACTATAGTTTTGGCAAGTCGGTTAGGACATCTACTTTGTGCATGACACAAGTCATTTTTCCAGACAGACAATTGTTTACAGACAGATTATTTCACTTGTAATTCACTGTATCACAATTCAAGTGAGTCAGAAGTTTGCATACACTAAGTTGACTGTGCCTTTAAACAGCTTGGAAAATTCCAGAAAATGATGTCTATAGAACTGTTTGGCCATAATGACCATCGTTATGTTTGGAGGAAAAAGGGGGAGGCTTCCAAGCTGAAAAACACCAACCCAACCGTGAAGCACATGAGTGGCAGCATCATGTTGTGGGGGTGCTTTGCTGCAGGAGGGTCTGGTGTACTTCACAAAATAGATGGCATCATGAGGGAGGAAAATTATGTAGATCTGTTGAAGCAACATCTCAAGACATCAGTCAGGAAGTTATAGCTTGGTCGCAAATTAGTCTTCCAAATGGACGATGACCCCAAGCATACTTCCAAATTTGTGACAAAATTGCGACAAAATTACTTAAGGACAACAAAGTCAAGGTATTGGAGTGGCCATCACAAAGCCCTGACCTCAAACCTATAGAACATTTGTAGGAGAACTGAAAAACGTCAGGAGGAATGGGCCAAAATTCACCCAACTTATTGTGGGAAGCTTGTGGAAGGCTACCCGAAACGTTTGACCCAAGTTAAACAATTTAAAGGCAATGCTACCAAATACTATTTGAGTGTATGTAAACTTCTTACCCACTGGGAATGTGATGAAAGAAATAAAAGCTGAAATAAATCATTCTCTCTACTATTATTCTGACATTTCACATTCTTAAAATAAAACTAAAACGAAATTCTTACTCTGATTAAATGTCAGGAATTGTGAAAAACTGAGTTTAAACGTATTTGGCTAAGGTGTATGTAAACTTCCGACTAAACTTCAGACTGTAGATTGAACAAGGAAACATCTAATGGAATCATATTTTATACAGAACAGAAATAATAATTCTATTCACATTCATCAGCCATATTCTGGAACATAAATGTGTCGGTCAGGTCCTCTCGTCTTTATCCCACAAAAATACAGATGTCAAGTATTTGTTTTTCACCAAGGATGTTGGGTACAACCTCAGGCAGGGGTTTTATGATTTTATCTGCGTGGGTTTTCCTCCTGTCACTTCTCCTGTCATCCTGAATGAGTCTCTCAGGGTTGAGAGGTGGCCACTCTTCCTTCAAAAACTCCCACTTTATTTTAAGACGAACCCGCCCTGTCTCCGGTAGAGACAGCATCTCCACAGACCACTAATTTACAAAGGACATCAGGAGCTTTTGTGAACTTCCAGTGCCAAATGACTGCCTTCCAGAGAGGAAAGGAAAGGAGGGCGAAGGGAGGAAAGAGAGAGAAAGACAAAGAGAACGAGAGAGAGAAAGAGAGAGAGAGAGAAAGAGAGAGAGAGCAAGATAGAGAGAGAGACAGAGTGAGAGAGAGAGAGACAGAGTGAGAGAGAGAGAGAGAGAGAGAGAGAGAGAGAGAGAGAGAGAGAGAGAGAGAGAGAGAGAGAGAGAGAGAGAGAGAGAGGAGGGGGGGGGAATTTTGGATGGTTGGTGTTTATCTTCCTTTTTCTTCCCTCTGTTTCTCTTTGATTCACCTAGGTGGTTAAGAGGTGGTTAAGAGCATTGGGCCAGTAGCCAAAAGGTTGCTGGTTTGAATCCAGAGCCAACAACAAATATATTTACTGAGCAAGGCACTTAAGCCTAATGGCTCCTGTAAGTCACTCTGGATAAGGGTGTCTGCTAAATGACTAAGAAGGAGAGAAAGAGAACAGCAGGCAGTCTGCCCTCTATCGACCCAGTCTTTCTGTCTCTCTCTACAAGTACTAATTAGTGGTCCTCACTGCAGTTTCTGACTTTTGTCTGTCGTGTCTACGACACACTCACTCACTCACTCACTTACACGCACACGCACACACGCACACACACACACACACACACACACACACACACACACACACACACACACACACACACACACACACACACACACACACACACACACACACACACACACACACACAAACACACACACACACACTCTCTCTCACTCACACACACACACTCACTGGTCTAACTTCCTGTGAAAAAGGCTCAGTCCCAAGTCTGTAACTGAGAGCAGAAAGATAACGACCATGGAGGTACAGCTGGCGAAGAACTCTCTGCCTAACTCTCTTCTATCCTCTGTCTGTCAATCAATCAATCAATCAAAGTGTATTTGTCACATGCTTCATAAACAACAGGAGTAGACTAACAGTGAAATGCTAACGGGCCCTTCCCAACAATACAGAGAGAAAAATAGAAAAATAATAACACAAGGAATAAATCCACAATGAGTAACAATAACTTGTCTATTTACATGGGGTACCAGTACTGAGTATTAATAACTTGGCTATAAACATGGGGTACCAGTACTGAGTAATGATAACTTGTCTATAAACATTTGGTACCAGTACTGAGTAATGATAACTTGGCTTTAAACATGGGGTAGCAGTACTGAGTAATGATAACTTGGCTATATACATGGGGTACCAGTACTGAGTAATGATAACTTGGCTATATACATGGGGTACCAGAGTAATGATACGCACTACCTCTTGTCGCGGTGATGCAGCCAGTCAAGATACTCTCGATGGTGCAGCTGTAGACCTTTTTGAGGATCTGAGGGCCCATGCTGAATCTTTTCAGCCTCCAGAGGGGGAAGAGGCTTTGTCGTGCCTTCTTCACGACTGTGTTAGTGTGTTTGGATCATGATAATTACTTAGTGATGTGAACAGCGAGGAGCTTGAGGCTCTCGACCCGCTCCACTATAGCCCCGTCAATTTGGATTGTGGTGTGTTGGTCCTCCATTTCCTGTAGACCTTAATCAGCTCCTTTGTCTTGCCAACGTTGAGGGAGATGTTGTCTTGGCACCACACTGCCAGGTCAATGACCTGCTCCCTATAGGCTGTCTCATCGTCATCGTCATCAGGCCTACCACTGACATGTCGTCGTGTCGCCAGCAAACTTAATGATGGTATGTTGAAGTCTTGCATGGCCACGCAGTCGTGGGTGAACAGGGAGTACAGGAGGGGACTACGCATGCATCCCTGAAGAAACCCCATGTTTAGGGTCAGTGTGGCGGATGTGTTGTTGCCTACCCTCACCACCTGGGGGCAGCTCATCAGGAAGTCCAGGTTCCATTTGCAGCTGGAGGGGTTCAGTCCCAGGGTCCTGAGCTTAGTGATGCGCTTGGAGGGTACTATGGTGTTGTACACTGAGCTGTAGTCAATTAACAGCATTCTCACATAGGTGTTCCTCTTGCCCTATCCCACACGACTGCGTCATATGTGGATCTATTGGGGCGGTATGCAAATTGTAGTGGGTCTAGGTTATCGGGTAAGGTGGAGGTTATGCCGTCATTAACTAGCCTCTCAAAGCACTTCATGATGACAGAAGTGAGTGCTACAGGGTGATATTAATTTAGTTAAGTTACTTTAGCTTTTTTGGGTGCAGGAACAAAAGTGGACATCTTGAAGCAAGTGGGGACATCAGACTGGGATATGGAGAGATTGAATATGTCCGTAAACACTCCAGCCAGCTGGTCTGCACATGCTCTGAGGACGCGGCTAGGCTGGGCCAGCAGCCTTGAGAGGGTTAACACACTTAAATGACTTACTCACGTTGGCCACGGAGAACGAGAGCACCCAGTTCTTGTGAACGGAGGCGGCCTGTGGGCGAAGAAGGTGTTTAGCTTATCCGGGAACGAGGCGTCGGTGTGCTCAACGTGGCTTGATTTCACTTTCTAATCCGTAATTGTCTGGAGTTCGTGCTACATATGTCTCGTGTCTGAGCCGATGAATTGCGACTCCACTTTGTCCCTGTAATGTCGTTTTGTCTCTTTGATTGCCATACGGAGGGCATAGCTGTTTAGACGTCCATGTCACCTTGCCATGGTTAAATGCGGTGGTTCACGCTTTCAGTTTTGCACATATGCTGCCATCTATCCACAGTTTTTGGTTTGGGTAAGTTATAATTTTCACAGTGGGAACAACATCCTCTATGCACTTCCTGATGAACCCAGTCACAGAGTCAGTGTACCATTTCCCACACCGCGTGATTAAAACAATCTTAAAACATAGATTCCAATTGGTCAAACCAACGTTGAACAGTCCTTACCACATGTGCTTCCTGTTTAAGTTTCTGCCTATAGGTGTGGAGGAACAGAAAGCGTCCGGATTAGTGTCCCGCTCCTTGAAAGTGGCAGCTCTGGCCTTAAACTCAGTGCGGATGTTGCCTGTAATCAATGGCTTCTGGTTAGGATATGTACGCACAGTCACTGTGGAGACGAAGACCCACGCAGATTGACGAAGCCATCAATGCACTTATTAATGAAGCCGGTGACTGATGTGGTAAACTCCTCAATGCCAGGGGATGAATCCCGGAACATATTCTAGTCTGTGCTAGCAAAACAGTTTTGTAACTTAGCATCTGCTTCATCAGACCACTTACACATTGAGTGTGTCACTGGTACTTCCTGTTTGAGTTTTTGCTTGTAAGAAGGAATTAGGAGGTTAAAGTTATGGTCAGATTTGCCAAAGGGAGGGCGTAGGAATGCCTTGTAAGCATTTCTGTGCATCAAGGTGATCAAGGGCTTTGTCGCCTCTAGTTGCACAGGTGCATACCACCCTGCATACCACTGCTGGGTTGCTTCTGAAGCTAAGCAGGGTTGCTCCTGGTCAGTCCCTGGATGGGGGACCAGATGCTGCTGGAAGTGGTGTTGGAGGGCCAGTAGGAGGCACTCTTTCCTCTGGTCTAAACAAAGATCCCAATGCCCCAGGGCAGTGATTAGGGACACTGCTCTGTGTAGGGTGCCGTCTTTCGGATGGGACGTTAAACAGGTGTCCTGACTCTCTGAGGTCATTAAAGATCCCATGGCATTTATCGTAAGAGTAGGGGTGTTAACCCCGGTGTCCTGGCTAAATTCCCAATCTGGCCCTCAACCATCACGGTCACCTAATAATCCCCAGTTTACAATTGGCTCACTCATCCCCCTCCTCTCCCCTGTAACTATTCCCCAGGTCGTTGCTGCAAATGAGAACGTGTTCTCAGTCAACTTACCTGGTAAAATAACGGATAAATAAAATAAACATGCTGGTAAAACTGAGATAAAACAGATTTCGGTTTCCCTGCATTAAAGTCATCTGGCCACAAGATGTGCCAACTCTGGATGTGCACTTTTTGATTTGCTTATAGCCCTGTACAGCACGTTGAGCGTGGTCTTAGTGCAAGCATCGGTTTGTGGTGGTAAATAGACAGCTATGGAACGTATATATGAAAACAATCTTGGTAAATAGTATGGTCTGCAGCTTATCATGAAGTATTCTACCTCAGGCGATGGAAAACTTGAAACGTTCTTAACATTAGAGATCGCCCACCAGTTGTGGTTAACAAAGAGCCACTCCTCCCACTTATTCCCCCGTCTGGTCTAGACGATGCATGGAGAAATCAGCGAGGTGTATATTATCCATGTCCTTGTTCAACCATGTCTCAGAGCAACAGAGAATTTTACAGTTCTTCGGGTCCCGCTGATAGGATAGTCACGAGCGGAGCTCTTCCAGTTTGTTCTCCGGTGATTGTACGTTCCTCAATAGAAGGCGGTTTATTTGCTCGCCAAAGTAGTTTTGTCAGGATACCGACTCGTCTGCCTCTTCTCTGCCGTCGCTTGCTCTTTCGAGTCTGGGGGATGGCGGACACATGGTGAAAAAATGTTTGTAAGATCACCGTAAAAAAAACACAAACAAAAAACATCAGAATTGGTCAGGAGCCTGTAAAACAGTTGCTATTCACTGCAGCGCCATCTTCTCAGCCTGCAGAGGTTAGGGTTAGGGTTTGGGTCAGAGGTGGGTAGTAGAGATGAGATAATCAGAAAGATAAAGATCATGGAGGTACAGCTGGCCAAGAACTCTCTCTGCCTGACACCCTTCTATACTCCGTCTCTCAGCCTGCAGAGGTTAGGGTTAGGGTTTGGGTCAGAGGTGGGTAGTGGAGATGAGATAATCAGAAAGACAAAGATCATGGAGGTACAGCTGGCCAAGAACTCTCTCTGCCTAACCGTCCATTTTTAAACACCCTCCTATTCTCTGTCTGTCAGCCAGTAAACTGATGAAGTCACGGTCTGTTCACCCCGCTACCATCTAGCAGACAGAGCCGGTACAGGTGCCTCCAAGCTGGGACTGAATGACTGAAAAACGGCTTCTATCTCCAGGCCATAAGACTGTTGATCAGCTACCTGCCCGGTACTCTGCCCTGCTCCTTGAGACTAACACCCCCCCATGTATATAGATAGAGTCATTGAGCGCTGGTCACCTCAGAATCTATTTATATACTGTTGTTTACTCACTGTGCATGTCTCTACTGTATTCTCCACATAGCTCATCCTAATATACCTACTACTGTACATACCATTTTCTCTTCCAGATTCTATACTGTTTATACACACCATGTATTTATATTCTGGATTCTGACACATTCTATACTCTCTATACACCCCATGTATTTATATTCTGGATTCTGACACATTCTATGTTGTCTATACACACCATGTATTTATATTCTGGATTCGGACACATTCTATGTTGTCTATACACACCATGTATTTATATTCTGGATTCTGCCACATTCTATACTGTCTATACACACAATGTATTTATATTCTGGATTCTGACACATTCTATACTGTCTATACACCCCATGTATTTATATTCTGGATTCTGACACATTCTATGTTGTCTATACACACCATGTATTTATATTCTGGATTCACACACATTCTGTACTGTCTATACACACAATGTATTTATATTCTGGATTCCTACACATTCTCACTCATTGTAATTTCTTGATTAATTTTTTGGATCTTTGATTATTTGTGTATTTGTACTGTATTTGTACTGTAGAAACTCTTCTGCACTGTTGGAGCTAGTAACATAAGCATTTCACTGCACCTGCTATAACACCTACAAATATGTGTACGCAACCAATAAACTTTGATTTGATTTGAACCTCATCTCCATCTTCCTCTGGGCTCCTCATCAGACATACAGCCTTCCTCTGGGCTCCTCATCAGACATACAGCCTTCCTCTGGGCTCCTCATCAGACATACAGCCTTCCTCTGGGCTCCTCATCAGAAGGACATCCTTCCTCTGGGCTCCTCATCAGACATACAGCCTTCCTTCTACACCCATTTCTTTCTGGCATACTGCTTCATATCTCATTCAAATCCCATCTCCACACACACACACACACACACACACACACACACACACACACACACACACACACACACACACACACACACACACACACACAGAAGTCAGACCGGAAATCTGTCTGTCTGATTAGGAACCCAGAGGAGGATGGAGACAAGGTTCATTAGTTCACTGGCTGAGGAACAGAGCCCTTGGTCTGCCTAAGGAGGGTGTGTGTTTGTGTGTATGTGTGTCTGTGTAAGGATTGCCTGCCTGGTGTTTAAGAATGTGCGATTCAGGCCAAGTCTATTTAGGTATAAAGAGTTCTTCTTTGGCAAATGTGTCGTTCATCTTCACCAGACCATGAGCTGATATGACAGTCATCTGTCTCATCTACAGGATCATGCTGAAAGATGGATTCTGGACAGACGTGTTTATATGCATTATTTTAGAACTAGACAATGTGTTGTTGTTCTAAAAGCTAGACACAAGCAATGAACTTCACATCCTGTTATTTGTAGTACAGGAATGGCTATGATGAGTGTGGATGGATGCTGCCTTGTAATAACTGTTTCTGAGGAAACGGAGGATGAGCTGCATGTCTGTTGTTGTAGAGATGAAAATATCAGCTGTATGTCTGTTGTTTTTGGCAGTAGGAATGGCTGAGCAATGGCTGAGGAATGGTTGAGTAATGGCTGAGCAATGGCTGAGGAATGGCTGAGCAATGGCTGAGGAATGGCTGAGCAATGGCTGAGGAATGGCTGAGCAATGGCTGAGGAATGGCTGAGCAATGGCTGAGGAATGGCTGAGCAATGGCTGAGGAATGGCTGAGCAATGGCTGAGGAATGGTTGAGTAATGCTGAGGAAGGGCTGAGGAATGGTTGAATAATGCTGAGGAATGGTTGAGTAATGCTGAGGAATGGCTGAGGAATGGTTGAGTAATGCTGAGGAATACTGAGGAATGGTTGAGTAATGCTGAGAAATGGTTGAGGAATGTTTTTAGCAATGTCTGAGTAATGCTGAGGAATGGCTGAGCAATGGCTGAGGAATGCAAGAGGAATGGAAGAGGAATGGTTGAGTAATGGTTGAGGAATGAAAGAGGAACGGTTGAGGAACGGTTGAGGAACGGTTGAGGAATGGAAGAGGAATGGAAGAGGAATGGAAGAGGAATGGTTGTGGAATGGAAGAGGAATGGAAGAGGAGTGGAAGAGGAATGGTTGTGGAATGGTTGTGGAATGGAAGAGGAATGGTTGAGGAATGGAAGAGGAATGGAAGAGGAATGGAAGAGGAATGGAAGAGGAATGGAAGAGGAATGGTTGTGGAATGGAAGAGGAATGGAAGAGGAGTGGAAGAGGAATGGTTGTGGAATGGTTGTGGAATGGAAGAGGAATGGAAGAGGAGTGGAAGAGGAATGGTTGTGGAATGGTTGTGGAATGGTTGAGGAATGGAAGAGGAATGGAAGAGGAATGGAAGAGGAATGGAAGAGGAATGGTTGTGGAATGGAAGAGGAGTGGAAGAGGAGTGGTTGTGGAATGGTTGTGGAATGGAAGAGGAATGGTTGAGGAATGGAAGAGGAATGGTTGAGGAATGGAAGAGGAATGGAAGAGGAATGGAAGAGGAATGGTTGAGGAATGGAAGAGGAATGGTTGAGGAATGGAAGAGGAATGGAAGAGGAATGGAAGAGGAATGGAAGAGGAATGGTTGAGTAATGGTTGTGGAATGGAAGAGGAATGGAAGAGGAATGGCTGAGGAATGGCTGAGGAATGGAAGAGGAATGGAAGAGGAATGGTTGAGGAATGGAAGAGGAATGGTTGAGTAATGGTTGTGGAATGGAAGAGGAATGGCTGAGGAATGGAAGAGGAATGGAAGAGGAATGGAAGAGGAATGGTTGAGGAATGGAAGAGGAATGGTTGAGGAATGGAAGAGGAATGGAAGAGGAATGGAAGAGGAATGGAAGAGGAATGGTTGAGTAATGGTTGTGGAATGGAAGAGGAATGGCTGAGGAATGGCTGAGGAATGGCTGAGGAATGGAAGAGGAATGGAAGAGGAATGGTTGAGGAATGGAAGAGGAATGGAAGAGGAATGGAAGAGGATGGCTGAGGAATGGAAGAGGAATGGTTGAGGAATGGAAGAGGAATGGAAGAGGAATGGAAGAGGATGGCTGAGGAATGGAAGAGGAATGGAAGAGGAATGGTTGAGTAATGGTTGAGGAATGGAAGATGAATGGCTGAGGAATGGCTGAGTAATGCTGAGGAATGGCTGAGCAATGGTTGAGGAATGGCTGAGGAATGGCTGAGGAATGGTTGTGGAATGGTTGTGGAATGGAAGAGGAATGGAAGAGGAATGGCTGAGGAATGGTTGTGGAATGGAAGAGGAATGGAAGAGGAATGGTTGTGGAATGGTTGTGGAATGGTTGTGGAATGGTTGAGGAATGGAAGAGGAATGGTTGTGGAATGGTTGTGGAATGGTTGAGGAATGGAAGAGGAATGGAAGAGGAATGGTTGTGGAATGGTTGTGGAATGGTTGAGGAATGGAAGAGGAATGGAAGAGGAATGGAAGAGGAATGGAAGAGGAATGGTTGTGGAATGGTTGAGGAATGGAAGAGGAATGGAAGAGGAATGGTTGTGGAATGGAAGAGGAATGGAAGAGGAATGGTTGTGGAATGGTTGAGGAATGGAAGAGGAATGGAAGAGGAATGGAAGAGGAATGGAAGAGGAATGGTTGTGGAATGGTTGGGCAATGGAAGAGGAATGGCAGTGTAATGCTGAGGAATGGCAATGGTCAAGAATTGTCTGCTTTGCTGTGGTTTATATCTCCGTCTTGGTCATTATTGTGAATGAGAACGTGTTCTCAATTACTTAGCTGGTTAAATAAAGGCAAATAAGATGTGTCAATGCTGTGGAGAGGATGGGAGTTGTAGTACGGTTGCTGTCGAGCACAGAAATACACTGAGTGGACAAAACATTAAGAACACCTGCTCTTTCCATGACATAGACTGACCAGGTGAATCCAGGTGAAAGATATGATCCCTTATTGATGTCACTTGTTATATCCACTTCAATCAGTGTAGATGATTTTAAAGCCTTGAGACTTGAGACATGAGACATGGATTGTGTATGTGTTCCATTCAGAGGGTGAATGGGCAAGACAAAAGATTGAAGTGCCTTTGAATGGGGTATGGTAGTAGGAGCCAGACGTTTGTGTTAAGAACTTCAGTGCTGCTGGGTTTATCACGCTCAACAGTTTCCCGTGTGTATCAAGAATGGTCCACCACCCAACGGACATCCAGCCAACTTGACACAACTGTGGGAAGCATTGGAGTCAACATGGGCCAGCATCCCTGTAGAACGCTTTCGACACCTTGTAGAGTCTATGCCCCGACGAATTTAGGCTGTTCTGAGGGCAAAATGGGGGTTCAACTCAATATTAGGAAGGTGTTGTTTTGTACACTCAGTGTGAATGTGTGTCTGTTGCTAAGGAAATGAAGAAATACCTTGTTGCTGTGGTGTGAGCATAAAGATATGATCTGGTGCTTCTCTTTGAATCCACCTCCACTGCGGCCTTTACCCCATTCATCCAGCCAGGGCCTGCGCATGGCTCACATAGGGGAGGAGAAATGTGCTTTTCTCCCCCTGCTAGCTAGTCAGTCAGCCAGCCAGCCAGCGAGTCAGCCAGCTAGCCAACTAGCTAGTCAGACAGCCAGCCAACCAGTCAGCTAGCCAGCCAGTCAGCCAGTCAGCTAGTCAACCAGTCAGCCAGCCAGTCAGACAGCTAGTCAGACAGACAGCCAGCCAGCTAGTCATCTAGCCAGCCAGCCAGTCAGCCAGCCAGTCAGACAGCAGGTCAGACAGCTAGTCAGCCAGCCAGTCAGACAGCCAGTCAGACAGCAGGTCAGACAGCCAGTCAGACAGCTAGTCAGACAGCCAGCCAGCCAGCTAGTCAGCCAGCTAGTCAGACAACCAGCCAGCCAGTCAGCCAGCTAGCCAGCCAGTCAGCTAGTCAGCTAGTCAGCTAGTCAGCCAGCCAGTCAGCCAGTCAGCCAGTCAGACAGCTAGTCAGCCAGCCAGCCAGCCAGCCAGCCAGTCAGCTAGTGAGCCAGTCAGTCAGCCAGCCAGGGCTCTGGTGTCTCCCTGTCTGAAGCCTTCAACTTCAGCCTAATTGCCCACTTCCTCTGGCCACACACTCACACACATACATGATGTGTGTGTATGCAACACACACACTCACACACTAAGGAACACATGAACATAGGCACCTGTAAACACAGACACATGCACAGATACATACAGGTAGACAAATGCTCATATATAGTCTATGCCCCGACGAATTTAGGCTGTTCTGAGGGCAAAATGGGGGTTCAACTCAATATTAGGAAGGTGTTGTTTTGTACACTCAGTGTGAATGTGTGTCTGTTGCTAAGGAAATGAAGAAATACCTTGTTGCTGTGGTGTGAGCATAAAGATATGATCTGGTGCTTCTCTTTGAATCCACCTCCACTGCGGCCTTTACCCCATTCATCCAGCCAGGGCCTGCGCATGGCTCACATAGGGGAGGAGAAATGTGCTTTTCTCCCCCTGCTAGCTAGTCAGTCAGCCAGCCAGCCAGCGAGTCAGCCAGTCAGCTAGTCAACCAGTCAGCCAGCCAGTCAGACAGCTAGTCAGACAGACAGCCAGCCAGCTAGTCATCTAGCCAGCCAGCCAGCCAGTCAGCCAGCCAGTCAGACAGCAGGTCAGACAGCTAGTCAGCCAGCCAGTCAGCCAGCCAGTCAGACAGCAGGTCAGACAGCTAGTCAGCCAGCCAGTCAGACAGCTAGTCAGACAGCCAGCCAGCCAGCTAGTCAGCCAGCTAGTCAGACAACCAGCCAGCCAGTCAGCCAGCTAGCCAGCCAGTCAGCTAGTCAGCTAGTCAGCTAGTCAGCCAGCCAGTCAGCCAGTCAGCCAGTCAGACAGCTAGTCAGCCAGCCAGCCAGCCAGCCAGCCAGCCAGCCAGTCAGCTAGTCACAGCTAGTCAGCTAGTCAGCCAGCCAGTCAGCCAGCTAGTGAGCCAGTCAGTCAGCCAGCCAGGGCTCTGGTGTCTCCCTGTCTGAAGCCTTCAACTTCAGCCTAATTGCCCACTTCCTCTGGCCACACACTCACACACATACATGATGTGTGTGTATGCAACACACACACTCACACACTAAAGAACACATGAACATAGGCACCTGTAAACACAGACACATGCACAGATACATACAGGTAGACAAATGCTCATATAGGCACACAAAAACACACACACACACACACACACACACACACACACACACACACACACACACACACACACACACACACACACACACACACACACACACACACACACACACACACACTTGTGTGTGTGCCTATATGGGCATTTGTGTATACCTGTATGTATCTGTGCATGTGTCTGTGTTTACAGGTGCCTATGTTCATGTGTTCTTTAGTGTGTGTGTGTGTGTGTGTGTGCGTGCGTGCGTGCGTGCGTGCGTGCGTGTGTTTACGTATGTGGGTATGAGTGCATGTCCATCTGTATGTGTGAGTGTGTGTGTGCACGTGTCAGTAAGTATATGTGTGAGTGTGTGTGTGATTCTATCAGGAGGTGTTCATTATGGGATGCCACTCAGAGCTCCTCTCTGGACTAAGACATGTCATTGCCTTGTCTGTAGAGTAGAGCTACAGCTAACTCACATGCTACTATTCTGTGTCCATGTCTAAGACAGCTACTGTAATACTGTGGCTTTTCCTGCCTGATGAATCAAATGTTTTTTAAGTAGCATTTTAACACTGTTTGAATTGCTGATTAAAATAGAATAGATCCATTTTAAGGAAAATACAAAGAACAATAGAACAAAAAACAATAGATTGATATCCTCATCATCAGCTCAGTAACAGTCTGCCTCAACATCATCATCATCACAGTAACAGTCTGCCTCACTATCATCATCATCATCATCAGCCCAGTAACAGTCTGCCTCACTATCATCATTATCAGCAGAGTAACAGTCTGCCTCACTATCATCATCATCAGCGCAGTAACAGTCTGCCTCACTATCATCATCATCATCAGCACAGTAACAGTCTGCCTCACTATCATCATTATCAGCCCAGTAACAGTCTGCCTCACTATCATCATCATCAGCACAGTAACAGTCTGCCTCACTATCATCATTATCAGCCCAGTAACAGTCTGCCTCACTATCATCATCATCAGCACAGTAACAGTCTGCATCACTATCATCATCAGCCCAGTAACAGTCTGCCTCACTATCATCATCATCATCAGCCCAGTAACAGTCTGCCTCACTATCATCATCATCATCATCAGCTCAGTAACAGTCTGCCTCACTATCATCATCATCAGCACAGTAACAGTCTGCCTCACTATCATCATCATCAGCACAGTAACAGTCTGCCTCACTATCATCATCATCAGCACAGTAACAGTCTGCCTCACTATCATCATCATCAGCACAGTAACAGTCTGACACACTAGCATCATCATCAGCACAGTAACAGTCTGCCTCACTATCATCATCATCAGCTCAGTATCAGTCTGCCTCACTATCATCATCATCAGCACAGTAACAGTCTGCCTCACTATCATCATCATCAGCCCAGTAACAGTCTGCCTCACTATCATCATCATCATCATCACAGTAACAGTCTGCCTCACTATCATCATCATCATCACAGTAACAGTCTGCCTAACTATCATCATCATCAGCCCAGTAACAGTCTGCCTCACTATCATCATCATCATCACAGTAACAGTCTGCCTCACTATCATCATCAGCCCAGTAACAGTCTGCCTCACTATCATCATCATCATCAGCTCAGTAACAGTCTGCCTCACTATCATCATCATCAGCTCAGTAACAGTCTGCCTCACTATCATCATCATCATCAGCTCAGTAACAGTCTGCCTCACTATCATCATCATCATCATCAGCTCAGTAACAGTCTGCCTCACTATCATCATCATCACCTCAGTAACAGTCTGCCTCACTATCATCATCATCAGCGCAGTAACAGTCTGCCTCACTATCATCATCATCATCATCAGCTCAGTAACAGTCTGCCTCACTATCATCATCATCACCTCAGTAACAGTCTGCCTCACTATCATCATCATCAGCTCAGTAACAGTCTGCCTCACTATCATCATCATCATCATCAGCTCAGTAACAGTCTGCCTCACTATCATCATCATCGTCAGCTCAGTAACAGTCTGCCTCACTATCATCATCATCACCTCAGTAACAGTCTGCCTCACTATCATCATCATCACCTCAGTAACAGTCTGCCTCACTATCATCATCATCAGCTCAGTAACAGTCTGCCTCACTATCATCATCATCAGCCCAGTAACAGTCTGCCTCACTATCATCATCATCACCTCCGTAACAGTCTGCCTCACTATCATCATCATCCCAGTAACAGTCTGCCGCACCATCATCATCATCATCACAGTAACAGTCTGCCGCACCATCATCATCATCAGCCCAGTAACAGTCTGCCTAACTATCATCATCATCAGCCCAGTAACAGTCTGCCTCACTATCATCATCATCATCATCACAGTAACAGTCTGCCTCACTATCATCATCAGCCCAGTAACAGTCTGCCTCACTATCATCATCATCAGCATCAGCTCAGTAACAGTCTGCCTCACTATCATCATCATCAGCACAGTAACAGTCTGCCTCACTATCATCATCATCATCAGCTCAGTAACAGTCTGCCTCACTATCATCATCATCAGCTCAGTAACAGTCTGCCTCACTATCATCATCATCATCAGCTCAGTAACAGTCTGCCTCACTAGCATCATCATCATCATCATCACAGTAACAGTCTGCCTCACTATCATCATCAGCCCAGTAACAGTCTGCCTCACTATCATCATCATCATCAGCTCAGTAACAGTCTGCCTCACTATCATCATCATCAGCACAGTAACAGTCTGCCTCACTATCATCATCATCATCAGCTCAGTAACAGTCTGCCTCACTATCATCATCATCAGCTCGGTAACAGTCTGCCTCACTATCATCATCATCATCAGCTCAGTAACAGTCTGCCTCACTATCATCATCATCATCATCAGCTCAGTAACAGTCTGCCTCACTATCATCATCATCAGCGCAGTAACAGTCTGCCTCACTATCATCATCATCATCAGCTCAGTAACAGTCTGCCTCACTATCATCATCATCAGCCCAGTAACAGTCTGCCTCACTATCATCATCATCATCAGCTCAGTAACAGTCTGCCTCACTATCATCATCATCAGCCCAGTAACAGTCTGCCTCACTATCATCATCATCATCAGCTCAGTAACAGTCTGCCTCACTATCATCATCATCATCAGCTCAGTAACCGTCTGCCTCACTATCATCATCATCAGCCCAGTAACAGTCTGCCTAACTATCATCATCATCAGCCCAGTAACAGTCTGCCTCACTATCATCATCATCATCACAGTAACAGTCTGCCTCACTATCATCATCAGCCCAGTAACAGTCTGCCTCACTATCATCATCATCAGCACAGTAACAGTCTGCCTCACTATCATCATCATCAGCCCAGTAACAGTCTGCCTCACTATCATCATCATCATCATCACAGTAACAGTCTGCCTCACTATCATCATCATCATCACAGTAACAGTCTGCCTAACTATCATCATCATCAGCCCAGTAACAGTCTGCCTCACTATCATCATCATCATCACAGTAACAGTCTGCCTCACTATCATCATCAGCCCAGTAACAGTCTGCCTCACTATCATCATCATCATCAGCTCAGTAACAGTCTGCCTCACTATCATCATCATCAGCTCAGTAACAGTCTGCCTCACTATCATCATCATCATCAGCTCAGTAACAGTCAACCTCACTATCATCATCATCATCATCAGCTCAGTAACAGTCTGCCTCACTATCATCATCATCACCTCAGTAACAGTCTGCCTCACTATCATCATCATCAGCGCAGTAACAGTCTGCCTCACTATCATCATCATCATCATCAGCTCAGTAACAGTCTGCCTCACTATCATCATCATCACCTCAGTAACAGTCTGCCTCACTATCATCATCATCAGCTCAGTAACAGTCTGCCTCACTATCATCATCATCATCATCAGCTCAGTAACAGTCTGCCTCACTATCATCATCATCGTCAGCTCAGTAACAGTCTGCCTCACTATCATCATCATCACCTCAGTAACAGTCTGCCTCACTATCATCATCATCACCTCAGTAACAGTCTGCCTCACTATCATCATCATCAGCTCAGTAACAGTCTGCCTCACTATCATCATCATCAGCCCAGTAACAGTCTGCCTCACTATCATCATCATCACCTCCGTAACAGTCTGCCTCACTATCATCATCATCCCAGTAACAGTCTGCCGCACCATCATCATCATCATCACAGTAACAGTCTGCCGCACCATCATCATCATCAGCCCAGTAACAGTCTGCCTAACTATCATCATCATCAGCCCAGTAACAGTCTGCCTCACTATCATCATCATCATCATCACAGTAACAGTCTGCCTCACTATCATCATCAGCCCAGTAACAGTCTGCCTCACTATCATCATCATCAGCATCAGCTCAGTAACAGTCTGCCTCACTATCATCATCATCAGCACAGTAACAGTCTGCCTCACTATCATCATCATCATCAGCTCAGTAACAGTCTGCCTCACTATCATCATCATCAGCTCAGTAACAGTCTGCCTCACTATCATCATCATCATCAGCTCAGTAACAGTCTGCCTCACTAGCATCATCATCATCATCATCACAGTAACAGTCTGCCTCACTATCATCATCAGCCCAGTAACAGTCTGCCTCACTATCATCATCATCATCAGCTCAGTAACAGTCTGCCTCACTATCATCATCATCAGCACAGTAACAGTCTGCCTCACTATCATCATCATCATCAGCTCAGTAACAGTCTGCCTCACTATCATCATCATCAGCTCGGTAACAGTCTGCCTCACTATCATCATCATCATCAGCTCAGTAACAGTCTGCCTCACTATCATCATCATCATCATCAGCTCAGTAACAGTCTGCCTCACTATCATCATCATCAGCGCAGTAACAGTCTGCCTCACTATCATCATCATCATCAGCTCAGTAACAGTCTGCCTCACTATCATCATCATCAGCCCAGTAACAGTCTGCCTCACTATCATCATCATCATCAGCTCAGTAACAGTCTGCCTCACTATCATCATCATCAGCCCAGTAACAGTCTGCCTCACTATCATCATCATCATCAGCTCAGTAACAGTCTGCCTCACTATCATCATCATCATCAGCTCAGTAACCGTCTGCCTCACTATCATCATCATCAGCCCAGTAACAGTCTGCCTCACTATCATCATCATCACCTCCATAACAGTCTGCCTCACTATCATCATCATCAGCTCAGTAACAGTCTGCCTCACTATCATCATCATCAGCTCAGTAACAGTCTGCCTCACTATCATCATCATCACCTCCGTAACAGTCTACCTCACTATCATCATCATCATCATCATCATCAGCTCAGTAACAGTCTGCCTCACTATCATCATCATCAGCTCAGTAACAGTCTGCCTCACTATCATCATCAGCTCAGTAGCAGTCTGCCTCACTATCATCATCATCAGCACAGTAACAGTCTGCCTCTCTATCATCATCATCATCATCACAGTAACAGTCTGCCTCACTATCATCATCAGCCCAGTAACAGTCTGCCTCACTCAAATCAGACAAAATGTCTGCCCCCAAATCAAGTCCCCTCTGATTACAGCTGAACCCTCTCTGCTAGATTCAGGTCTGCCAGGATAGTGGGCCGATCTCTTCAAGGTCAACGATCGGATTAGTGTGTCTTAACGTGTATCAGCTGGGAGGAGACAGGTGTGCTGACGGGACAGAGTGTGTCTTAACGTGTATCAGCTGGGAGGAGACAGGTGTGCTGACGGGACAGAGTGTGTCTTAATGTGTATCAGCTGGGAGGAGACAGGTGTGCTGACGGGACAGAGTGTGTCTTAATGTGTATCAGCTGGGATGAGACAGGTGTGCTGACGGGACAAAGTGTGTCTTAATGTGTATCAGCTGGGAGGAGACAGGTGTGCATGCGTGTGTGTGTTGCTCTGTCTCTATCCATGCACGCTTCCTTTGCATTCTCTCTGACACTGATGGATGGTCCCTAAGGACAGACATCCTGCCCTGTCCCAAGAAATCGCTCTCCAGTGGTCACTAAGCAGTGTCCTTTTAAAGGGTAGTCTCTAGCTCTCCAGTGGTCACTGAGCAGTGTCCTTTTAAAGGGTAGTCTCTAGCTCTCCAGTGGTGACTAGACAGTGTGCTTTTAAAGGGTAGTCTCTATCTCTCCAGTGGTCACTAGACAGTGTGCTTTTAAAGGGTAGTCTCTAGCTCACCAGTGGTCACTAAGCAGTGTCCTTTTAAAGGGTAGTCTCTAGCTCTCCAGCGGTGACTGGACAGTGTGCTTTTAAAGGGTAGTCTCTATCTCTCCAGTGGTGACTAGACAGTGTCCCTTTAAAGGGTCGTCTCTAGCTCTCCAGTGGTGACTAGACAGTGTGCTTTTAAAGGGTAGTCTCTAGCTCTCCAGTGGTCACTAGACAGTGTGCTTTTAAAGGGTAGTCTCTAGCTCTCCAGTGGTGACTAGACAGTGTGCTTTTAAAGGGTAGTCTCTAGCTCTCCAGTGGTGACTAGACAGTGTGCTTTTAAAGGGTAGTCTCTAGCTCTCCAGTGGTGACTAGACAGTGTGCTTTTAAAGGGTAGTCTCTATCTCTCCAGTGGTGACTAGACAGTGTCCCTTTAAAGGGTCGTCTCTAGCTCTCCAGTGGTGACTAGACAGTGTGCTTTTAAAGGGTAGTCTCTAGCTCTCCAGTGGTCACTAGACAGTGTGCTTTTAAAGGGTAGTCTCTAGCTCTCCAGTGGTCACTAGACAGTGTGCTTTTAAAGGGTAGTCTCCATCTCTCCAGTGGTGACTAGACAGTGTGCTTTTAAAGGGTAGTCTCTAGCTCTCCAGTGGTGACTAGACAGTGTGCTTTTAAAGGGTAGTCTCTAGCTCTCCAGTGGTCACTAGACAGTGTGCTTTTAAAGGGTAGTCTCTAGCTCTCCAGTGGTCACTAGACAGTGTGCTTTTAAAGGGTCGTCTCTAGCTCTCCAGTGGTGACTAGACAGTGTGCTTTTAAAGGGTAGTCTCTAGCTCTCCAGTGGTGACTAGACAGTGTGCTTTTAAAGGGTAGTCTCTAGCTCTCCAGTGGTGACTAGACAGTGTGCTTTTAAAGGGTAGTCTCTATCTCTCCAGTGGTGACTGGACAGTGTGCTTTTAAAGAGTAGTCTCTAGCTCTCCAGTGGTGACTAGACAGTGTGCTTTTAAAGGGTAGTCTCTAGCTCTCCAGTGGTGACTAGACAGTGTGCTTTTAAAGGGTAGTCTCTAGCTCTCCAGTGGTGACTAGACAGTGTGCTTTTAAAGGGTAGTCTCTATCTCTCCAGTGGTGACTAGACAGTGTCCCTTTAAAGGGTCGTCTCTAGCTCTCCAGTGGTGACTAGACAGTGTGCTTTTAAAGGGTAGTCTCTAGCTCTCCAGTGGTCACTAGACAGTGTGCTTTTAAAGGGTAGTCTCTAGCTCTCCAGTGGTCACTAGACAGTGTGCTTTTAAAGGGTAGTCTCTATCTCTCCAGTGGTGACTAGACAGTGTGCTTTTAAAGGGTAGTCTCTAGCTCTCCAGTGGTGACTAGACAGTGTGCTTTTAAAGGGTAGTCTCTAGCTCTCCAGTGGTCACTAGACAGTGTGCTTTTAAAGGGTAGTCTCTAGCTCTCCAGTGGTCACTAGACAGTGTGCTTTTAAAGGGTCGTCTCTAGCTCTCCAGTGGTGACTAGACAGTGTGCTTTTAAAGGGTAGTCTCTAGCTCTCCAGTGGTGACTAGACAGTGTGCTTTTAAAGGGTAGTCTCTAGCTCTCCAGTGGTGACTAGACAGTGTGCTTTTAAAGGGTAGTCTCTATCTCTCCAGTGGTGACTGGACAGTGTGCTTTTAAAGAGTAGTCTCTAGCTCTCCAGTGGTGACTAGACAGTGTGCTTTTAAAGGGTAGTCTCTAGCTCTCCAGTGGTGACTAGACAGTGTGCTTTTAAAGGGTAGTCTCTAGCTCTCCAGTGGTGACTAGACAGTGTGCTTTTAAAAGGTAGTCTCTAGCTCTCCAGTGGTGACTAGACAGTGTGCTTTTAAAGGGTAGTCTCTAGCTCACCAGTGGTGACTAGACAGTGTGCTTTTAAATGGTAGTCTCTAGCTCTCCAGTGGTGACTAGACAGTGTGCTTTTAAAGGGTAGTCTCTAGCTCACCAGTGGTGACTAGACAGTGTGCTTTTAAAGGGTAGTCTCTATCTCTCCAGTGGTGACTAGACAGTGTGCTTTTAAAGGGTAGTCTCTAGCTCTCCAGTGGTGACTAGACAGTGTGCTTTTAAAGGGTAGTGTCTATCTACTAGCCATGTCCTGCTCTGTCTGGGTGTCTGTCTCAGAGGTTCACTGTCTGATAATGCAAAAATCAATACATGTACTGACAGATGTCTAATACTGGTTACCAGTATCTAGTAGTCATGTCCTGGTCTGTCTCCTTTTAAAAGTTACCAGTATCTAGTATCTAGTAGTCATGTCCTGGTCTGTCTCCTTTTAACGGTTACCAGTATCTAGTTGTCATGTCCTGGTCTGTCTCCTTTTAACGGTTACCAGTATCTAGTAGTCATGTCCTGGTGTGTCTCCTTTTAAAGGTTACCAGTGTCTAGTATCTAGTAGTCATGTCCTTGTCTGTCTCCTTTTAAAGGTTACCAGTGTCTATTATCTAGTAGTCATGTCCTGGTCTGTCTCCTTTTAAAGGTTACCAGTGTCTAGTATCTAGTAGTCATGTCCTGGTCTGTCTCCTTTTAAAGGTTACCAGTGTCTAGTATCTAGTAGTCATGTCTGGTCTGTCTCCTTTTAAAGGTTACCAGTGTCTAGTATCTAGTAGTCATGTCCTGGTCTGTCTCCTTTTAAAGGTTACCAGTGTCTAGTATCTAGTAGTCATGTCCTGGTCTGTCTCCTTTTAAAGGTTACCAGTATCTAGTAGTCATGTCCTGGTCTGTCCCCTTTTAAAGGTTACCAGTATCTAGTAGCTAGTAGTCATGTCCTGGTCTGTCTCCTTTTAAAGGTTACCAGTATCTAGTATCTAGTAGTCATGTCCTGGTCTGTCTCCTTTTAAAGGTTACCAGTGTCTAGTATCTAGTAGTCATGTCCTGGTCTGTCCCCTTTTAAAGGTTACCAGTATCTAGTAGTCATGTCCTGGTCTGTCTCCTTTTAAAGGTTACCAGTATCTAGTAGTCATGTCCTGGTCTGTCTCCTTTTAAAGGTTACCAGTGTCTAGTAGTCATGTCCTGGTCTGTCTCCTTTTAAAGGTTACCAGTATCTAGTAGTCATGTCCTGGTCTGTCTCCTTTTAAAGGTTACCAGTATCTAGTAGTCATGTCCTGGTCTGTCCCCTTTTAAAGGTTACCAGTATCTAGTATCTAGTAGTCATGTCCTGGTCTGTCTCCTTTTAAAGGTTACCAGTATCTAGTAGTCATGTCCTGGTCTGTCTCCTTTTAAAGGTTACCAGT
>NW_026601469.1:0-49533 GCF_029448725.1 Salvelinus fontinalis
GATCCCCTCCATTGTAGGATTTTTAATGAATCTATTTGCAAATTATGGTGGACAATAAGTATTTGGTCAATAACAAAAGTTTCTCAATACTTTGTTATATACTCTTTGTTGTCAATGACAGAGGTCAAACGTTTTCTGTAAGTCTTCACAAGGTTTTCACACACTGTTTTTTGTATTTTGGCCCATTCCTCCATGCAGATCTCCTCTAGAGCAGTGAGCAGTGACCTAGGATAAGAGCGTCTGCTAAATGACTTAAATGTAAATGTAATGTTTTGGGGCTGTTGCTGGGCAACACGGACTTTCAACTCCCTCCAAAGATTTTCTATGGGGTTGAGATCTGGAGACTGGTTAGGCCACTCCAGGACCTTGAAATGCTTCTTACGAAGCCACTCCTTCGTTGCCCGGGCGGTGTGTTTGGGATCAGTGTCATACTGAAAGACCCAACCACGTTTCATCTTCAATGCCCTTGCTGATGGAAGGAGGTTTTCACTCAAAATCTCACGATACATGGCCCCATTCATTCTTTCCTTTACACGGATCAGTCTTCCTGGTCCCTTTGCAGAAAAACAGCCCCAAAGCATGAATTTTCCACCCCCATGCTTCACAGTAGGTATGGTGTTCTTTGGATGCAACTCAGCATTCTTTGTCCTCCAAACACGACGAGTTGAGTTTTTAGCAAAAAGTTATATTTTGGTTTCATCTGACATTCTCCCAATCTTCTTCTGGATCATCCAAATGCTCTCTAGCAAACTTCAGACGGGCCTGGAAATGTACTGGCTTAAGCAGAGGGACACGTCTGGCACTGCAGGATTTGAGTCCCTGGCGGCGTAGTGTGTTACTGATGGTAGGCTTTGTTACTTTGGTCCCAGCTCTCTGCAGGTCATTCACTACGTCCCCCAGTGTGGTTCTGGGATTTTTGCTCACCGTTCTTGTGATCATTTTGACCCCACGGGGTGAGATCTTGCGTGGAGCCCCAGATCGAGGGAGATTATCAGTGGTCTTGTATGTCTTCCATTTCCTAATAATTGCTCCCACAGTTGATTTCTTCAAACAAAGCTGCTTACCTATTGCAGATTCAGTCTTCCCAGCCTGGTGCAGGTCTACAATTTTGTTTCTGGTGTCCTTTGACAGCTCTTTGGTCTTGGCCATAGTGGAGTTTGGAGTGTGACTGTTTGAGGTTGTGGACAGGTGTCTTTTATACTGATAACAAGATCAAACAGGTGCCATTAACTTCTTGCGAATATAGGGGGTGCTGTTTCGCATTAGCATAATTTGCTCTACAGATTAAACTGCCTAGTACTCAATTCTTGCTCGTACAATATGCATATTATTATTATTATTGGATAGAAAACACTCTCTAGTTTCTATAGCCGTTTGAATTATGTCCCTGAGTGGAACAGAACTCCTTCTACAGCACTTTTCATGACAGGGAGTCAGATTTCAGACATCTTGGCCCCTGATCCCAGGTCGGTTTAAAGGTCCGTGTAAATGCTATGGAGTTACAGACACTTCTTACGTCTTCCCCTGGATGTCAGTAAGTGATGACGCTTTGAATGGAGTCGATTGCGCAATCAGTGCCTCTATAAATCACCAAATACCGGAAGTACCCTTTGGCTGCCTGCGCCTGACGCACGAAGGACGTCGGACTCGCCTTCTTCCAAGAGGAAGGATAATTTAAAAAATGTAATTCAGCGATTGTATTAAGAATTAAATTGTCTATCAATCGCTGTCCACCCTGTATTTTTTAGTCAAGTTTATGAGTATTTATGTATAAGACTAGATCACTGTCTAATATGGCGCACAAAATTTTCTGACCAGCTGGGCTACTTTTCTCATTGTCTAACCACGTTTTTTTTGTGGCTAAATATGCACATTTTCGAACAAACTCTATATGTATGTTGTAATATGATGTTACAGGAGTGCCATCGGAAGAATTCTGAGAAGGTTAGTGAAAAAATTTATATATTTTGGCGATGATTACGTTATCGCTCTCTTTGGCTAGAATCAATGCTCTGGTAACGTTTGCACATGTGGTATGCTAATATAACGATTTATTGTGTTTTCGCTGTAAGACACTTAGAAAATCTGAAATATTGTCTGGATTCACAGGATCTGTGTCTTTCAATTAGTGTATGCTGTGTATTTTTACGAAATGTTTTATGATTATTAATTAGGTAATACACGTTGCTCTGTATTTTTTCTAGTCGAGTTGTGATGGTGGGTGCAATTGTAAACTATGATTTATACCTGAAATATGCACATTTTTCTAACAAAACCTATCCTATACCATAAATATGTTATCAGACTGTCATCTGATGAGTTTTTTTCTTGGTTAGTGGCTATCAATATCTTTATTTAGCCGAATTGGTGATAGCTACTGGTGGAGAGAGAAAATGGTGGACAAAGAAAAATGGTGTCTTTTGCTAACGTGGTTAGCTAATAGATTTACATATTTTGTCTTCCCTGTAAAACATTTTAAAAATCTGAAATGGTGGCTTTATTCACAAGATCTGTATCTTTCATTAGGTGTCATGGACTTGTGATTTAATGATATTTAGATGCTACTATTTAATTGTGACGCTATGCTAGCGATGCTACTCAGTGTGGGGGGGGTGGGGGGTGCTCCCGGACCCGGGGTAGAGACCCGTGAAACATTTACATTTTACATTTAAGTCATTTAGCAGACGCTCTTATCCAGAGCGACTTACAAATTGGTGCATTCACCTAATGACATCCAGTGGAGCAGCCACTTTACAATAGTGCATCTAAATCTTTTAAGGGGGGGGGGGGGGGGGCAGAAGGATTGCTTTATCCTATCCTAGGTATTCCTTGAAGAGGTGGGGTTTCAGGTGTCTCCGGAAGGTGGTGATTGACTCCGCTGTCCTGGCGTCGTGAGGGAGTTTGTTCCACCATTGGGGTGCCAGAGCAGCGAACAGTTTTGACTGGGCTGAGCGGGAACTGTACTTCCTCAGTGGTAGGGAGGCGAGCAGGCCAGAGGTGGATGAACGCAGTGCCCTTGTTTGGGTGTAGGGCCTGATCAGAGCCTGAAGGTACTGAGGTGCCGTTCCCCTCACAGCTCCGTAGGCAAGCACCATGGTCTTGTAGCGGATGCGAGCTTCAACTGGAAGCCAGTGGAGAGAGCGGAGGAGCGGGGTGACGTGAGAGAACTTGGGAAGGTTGAACACCAGACGGGCTGCGGCGTTCTGGATGAGTTGTAGGGGTTTGATGGCACAGGCAGGGAGCCCAGCCAACAGCGAGTTGCAGTAGTCCAGACGGGAGATGACAAGTGCCTGGATTAGGACCTGCGCCGCTTCCTGTGTGAGGCAGGGTCGTACTCTGCGGATGTTGTAGAGCATGAACCTACAGGAACGGGCCACCGCCTTGATGTTAGTTGAGAACGACAGGGTGTTGTCCAGGATCACGCCAAGGTTCTTAGCGCTCTGGGAGGAGGACACAATGGAGTTGTCAACCGTGATGGCGAGATCATGGAACGGGCAGTCCTTCCCCGGGAGGAAGAGCAGCTCCGTCTTGCCGAGGTTCAGCTTGAGGTGGTGATCCGTCATCCACACTGATATGTCTGCCAGACATGCAGAGATGCGATTCGCCACCTGGTCATCAGAAGGGGGAAAGGAGAAGATTAGTTGTGTGTCGTCTGCATAGCAATGATAGGAGAGACCATGTGAGGTTATGACAGAGCCAAGTGACTTGGTGTATAGCGAGAATAGGAGAGGGCCTAGAACAGAGCCCTGGGGGACACCAGTGGTGAGAGCGCGTGGTGAGGAGACAGATTCTCGCCACGCCACCTGGTAGGAGCGACCTGTCAGGTAGGACGCAATCCAAGCGTGGGCCGCGCCGGAGATGCCCAACTCGGAGAGGGTGGAGAGGAGGATCTGATGGTTCACAGTATCGAAGGCAGCCGATAGGTCTAGAAGGATGAGAGCAGAGGAAAGAGAGTTAGCTTTAGCAGTGCGGAGCGCCTCCGTGATACAGAGAAGAGCAGTCTCAGTTGAGTGACTAGTCTTGAAACCTGACTGATTTGGATCAAGAAGGTCATTCTGAGAGAGATAGCAGGAGAGCTGGCCAAGGACGGCACGTTCAAGAGTTTTGGAGAGAAAAGAAAGAAGGGATACTGGTCTGTAGTTGTTGACATCGGAGGGATCGAGTGTAGGTTTTTTCAGAAGGGGTGCAACTCTCGCTCTCTTGAAGACGGAAGGGACGTAGCCAGCGGTCAGGGATGAGTTGATGAGCGAGGTGAGGTAAGGGAGAAGGTCTCCGGAAATGGTCTGGAGAAGAGAGGAGGGGATAGGGTCAAGCGGGCAGGTTGTTGGGCGGCCGGCCGTCACAAGACGCGAGATTTCATCTGGAGAGAGAGGAGAGAAAGAGGTCAAAGCACAGGGTAGGGCAGTGTGAGCAGAACCAGCGGTGTCGTTTGACTTAGCAAACGAGGATCGGATGTCGTCGACCTTCTTTTCAAAATGGTTGACGAAGTCGTCTGCAGAGAGGGAGGAGGGGGGGGGAGGGGGAGGAGGATTCAGGAGGGAGGAGAAGGTGGCAAAGAGCTTCCTAGGGTTAGAGGCAGATGCTTGGAATTTAGAGTGGTAGAAAGTGGCTTTAGCAGCAGAGACAGAAGAGGAAAATGTAGAGAGGAGGGAGTGAAAGGATGCCAGGTCCGCAGGGAGGCGAGTTTTCCTCCATTTCCGCTCGGCTGCCCGGAGCCCTGTTCTGTGAGCTCGCAATGAGTCGTCGAGCCACGGAGCGGGAGGGGAGGACCGAGCCGGCCTGGAGGATAGGGGACATAGAGAGTCAAAGGATGCAGAAAGGGAGGAGAGGAGGGTTGAGGAGGCAGAATCAGGAGATAGGTTGGAGAAGGTTTGGGCAGAGGGAAGAGATGATAGGATGGAAGAGGAGAGAGTAGCGGGGGAGAGAGAGCGAAGGTTGGGACGGCGCGATACCATCCGAGTAGGGGCAGTGTGGGAAGTGTTGGATGAGAGCGAGAGGGAAAAGGATACAAGGTAGTGGTCGGAGACTTGGAGGGGAGTTGCAATGAGGTTAGTGGAAGAACAGCATCTAGTAAAGATGAGGTCAAGCGTATTGCCTGCCTTGTGAGTAGGGGGGGAAGGTGAGAGGGTGAGGTCAAAAGAGGAGAGGAGTGGAAAGAAGGAGGCGGAGAGGAATGAGTCAAAGGTAGACATGGGGAGGTTAAAGTCACCCAGAACTGTGAGAGGTGAGCCGTCCTCAGGAAAGGAGCTTATCAAGGCATCAAGCTCATTGATGAACTCTCCAAGGGAACCTGGAGGGCGATAAATGATAAGGATGTTAAGCTTGAAAGGGCTGGTAACTGTGACAGCATGGAATTCAAAGGAGGCGATAGACAGATGGGTAAGGGGAGAAAGAGAGAATGACCACTTGGGAGAGATGAGGATCCCGGTGCCACCACCCCGCTGACCAGAAGCTCTCGGGGTGTGCGAGAACACGTGGGCAGACGAAGAGAGAGCAGTAGGAGTAGCAGTGTTATCTGTGGTGAGCCATGTTTCCGTCAGTGCCAAGAAGTCGAGGGACTGGAGGGACGCATAGGCTGAGATGAGCTCTGCCTTGTTGGCCGCGGATCGGCAGTTCCAGAGGCTACCGGAGACCTGGAACTCCACGTGGGTCGTGCGGGCTGGGACCACCAGGTTAGGGTGGGCGCGGCCACGCGGTGTGAGGCGTTTGTATGGTCTGTGCAGAGAGGAGAGAACAGGGATAGACAGACACATATTTGACAGGCTACAGAAGAGGCTACGCTAAAGCAAAGGGGATTAGAATGACAAGTGGGCTACACGTCTCGAATGTTCAGAAAGTTAAGCTTACGTAGCAAAAAATCAATAAAATTAAAAATCTTATTGACTAAAATGATATAGTACTGCTGGCTGGTGAAGTAGCCTGGCTAGCAGTAGCTGCGTTGTTGAAAGTGAAGCTGGCTAGGTGACCTCGACAGTTTCTCTAAGTTTCTCTAAACTACACAATTATCATGGATACAAGGACAGCAAAGACAACTAGCTAACACTACGCTAATCAAGTCGTTCCGTTGTAATGTAAGTTTCTACAGTGCTGCTATTCGGTAGAAGTTGGCTAGCTAGCAGTGTTAGCTAGCAGTGTTGGCTAGGTAGGAGGACGGCAGCGCGGCAGGCGAAACTAGCTGGCTAGCTAACCGATAATTACTCAGAGTTACACAATTATCTTAGATACAAAGCTAGCAAAGAAAACTATGTAGCTAGCTAACACTACACAAAACAAGTCGTTCCGTTGTATTGTAATCGTTTCTACAATGCTCTTCGGTGGCAAGCTGGCTAGCTAGCAGTGTTGGCTACGTTGCGTTAATTTCGAACGAAAATAGCTCGCTAGCGAACCTCAAAGGTTTTAATACAGGTAACGAGTGGAGGACAGAGGAGCCTCTTAAAGAAGAAGTTGCAGGTCTGTGAGAGCCAGAAATCTTGCTTGTTTGTAGGTGACGAAATACTTATTTTCCACCATAATTTGCAAATAAATTCATTAAAAATCCTACAATGTGATTTTAACTCCTCATGTTGTCTGTCATAGTTGAAGTGTACCTATGATGAAAATTACAGGCCTCTCTCATCTTTTTAAGTGGGAGAACTTGCACAATTGGTGGCTGACTAAATACTTTTTCCCCCCACTGTAGATGGCTTTATTTACACTGTAACGTCACCTAGAGGTACTCTCTCTGGTGCTGCTGAAACTGATATAGATGGCTTTATTTACACTAACGTCACCTAGAGGTACTCTCTCTGGTGCTGCTGAAACTGATATAGATGGCTTTATTTACACTGTAACGTCACCTAGAGGTGCTGCTGAAACTGATATAGATGGCTTTATTTACACTAACGTCACCTAGAGGTGCTGCTGAAACTGATATAGATGGCTTTATTTACACTAACGTCACCTAGAGGTGCTGCTGAAACTGATATAGATGGCTTTATTTACACGTCACCTAGAGGTACTCTCTCTGGTGCTGCTGAAACTGATATAGATGGCTTTATTTACACTAACGTCACCTAGAGATGCTGCTGAAACTGATATAGATGGCTTTATTTACACTAACGTCACCTAGAGGTGCTGCTGAAACTGATATAGATGGCTTTATTTACACTAACGTCACCTAGAGGTGCTGCTGAAACTGATATAGATGGCTTTATTTACACGTCACCTAGAGGTACTCTCTCTGGTGCTGCTGAAACTGATATAGATGGCTTTATTTACACTAACGTCACCTAGAGGTGCTGCTGAAACTGATATAGATGGCTTTATTTACACTGTAATGTCACCTAGAGGTGCTGCTGAAACTGATATAGATGGCTTTATTTACACTGTAACGTCACCTAGAGGTACTCTCTCTGGTGCTGCTGAAACTGATATAGATGGCTGTATTTACACGTCACCTAGAGGTGCTGCTGAAACTGATATAGATGGCTTTATTTACACTGTAACGTCACCTAGAGGTACTCTCTCTGGTGCTGCTGAAACAGATATAGATGGCTTTATTTACACTAACGTCACCTAGAGGTACTCTCTCTGGTGCTGCTGAAACTGATATAGATGGCTTTATTTACACTGTAACGTCACCTAGAGGTACTCTCTCTGGTGCTGCTGAAACAGATATAGATGGCTTTATTTACACTAACGTCACCTAGAGGTACTCTCTCTGGTGCTGCTGAAACTGATATAGATGGCTTTATTTACACTAACGTCACCTAGAGGTGCTGCTGAAACTGATATAGATGGCTTTATTTACACTAACGTCACCTAGAGGTGCTGCTGAAACTGATATAAATGGCTTTATTTGCACTAACGTCGCCTAGAGGTGCTGCTGAAACTGATATAGATGGCTTTATTTACACAAACGTCGCCTAGGAGGTACATGTTGAATACTGTATGCGCTTGTAGTTTGTCAATGTGAATAAAATAAGTAATGCATTGCAACGATGGAATCTGATCAACTCAGAAAACAGTTCAGTCTAACTCCCCTTGTGCTTTATTCAGATTAAAATGACATTATGTTTGAGGATTTTCAGTTGCATTACCTTTCCACTTAAACTGAGTACAAGCAAATTATATATTTTTACAGTTGTCCAATTCAGTGGTTCCTAAACTGTCGGGTGTGCGAAGGTCGGCGCAGAGCTCCCCACTACCCCCAAAATCATTATGGAAGGGGGCCCGGTTGAAAACCACAGGTCTAAGTGTTATTTTGTAGAAAAATAACATTTAGATTTGTGAAAACATTCTTTCTCTTAGCCTTTCTTTTTCTGATCCGTTTCCATGATTATATAACACATCAACTTACTGCTGGATCAAGACTGATTCTGACACTCAGCAGCTAACACTGTACAAAAACAAAGTTTTATCTTCTTGTGAATTAGCTATGACTGTCTGTATTCATACACCATGTTGTGACGGGTTTGGTCCTGGTCTGTCTGCAAGCTGCTGTCGGACTGAACACATAACGACCACTGGGTCTGCTGCTGTCTCAGGTCTAGTCCGTTTTCTTCCAAAAAACAAAAAAGTTCCGACAGACTTTCATTCCGACTCGAGGACTGGTTTCCCAGACTGGGTGGGGAGGACATGAGCTCATCCCTGGTCACCAGTGGCATGTGAAATGGCTTCTTTAACAAACCATTGTACATTAACCTTTACCAAAGTAAACATTTTTTATTAAATGCAGAGAGTGTATTATTCCGCCCCTTTACAGCGGACTGGTCTGGGAGCAGCCTCCGTAGCCAGAGGGGAGGTCTCAGACAAAATAATACTATCATCCAGGTGAAGGAGGGGCGTAGGAAGGCAGAGCGCTAGGTCGTGGCTAGCTAGGCCGTGGCTAGCTAGGTCGTGGCTAGCTAGGCCGTGGCCTCTGGTGCATTCTTTAGCCAGGTGACCAGACTTTCCACAGTTGTAGCAGTTGACTTCGCTGGCCTTGCTGCACTGGACGGCAACATGGCCGATCTCACCACACCTGGTGGGAGACAGAGAGAGATGAGATTTAGCTAAGAGAAGGGAGTGTTTTCAAGATGGAAGCACAGTGACGAGTCTGTGTGTTAGTCTTCAGAAAGCACAGTACTGGGTCTGTGCATCATGTGGCTTTAACAAGTCTAGGAGAAAGTGACAGGTAGCACATCCAGGACTCCCCAGTAACACGTCACTACTTTGTTTAAAAATATATACATTTTATAAATGTGCATATTTTCTTTTATAGGGGATAGAGACCGTGACAGAGAGGATAGATTGGAGAGAATTTTGTACCAGAAGGGGCGTGGGCCGGTCCCGAACCCACACAGTACTTGTGTGTTAACTCACCTAACAGCTCTTCTGGATGTGTGTATGTGTAAACTCACCTGTAACATTTGACCTTCTCACAGCCCTTCTGGATGTGTCCAAAACCTCCAGAGGAGTAGCACTTCTGCTCGTTGGCATGGTCACAGTCTCGGGCCACGTGGCCAGCCTTGCCACAGTTATAACAGACCTGCATTATAACATAAGTCACGTGGCCAATCCTGCCATAGTTATAATAACGTTATAACACACCGGCCTCGTCCTAGTTCTAACACTACAACACACCGGCCTAGTTCTAACACTACAACACACCGGCCTCGCCCTAGTTCTAACACTACAACACATCACTAAGGGATTGACATTCTCCCAGGCACCATGCTGCCCCGGGGACAACTGTACTCTCTGTCCGGTCTGGAGACCAAGGCTATGGAGATCTACATCGAGGACTCACTAGCTGCAGGGTGTATCCGTCCTTCTGCCTCCCCCTCTGGCGCAGGGTTATTCTTTGTGGAGAAGAAGGACAAAACCTGTGCATCGACTACCGGGGCCTCAATGACATCACGTTGAAGTACCGCTACCCGCTACCACTCAATGCCTCGGCCTTCGAGCCGCTCCAGGAGGCCACCGTTTTCACCAAGTTGGACTTGAGGAACACTTTCCACCTGGTACAGATACGGGATGAATGGAAGACTGCCTTCAACATGGCCAGCGGTCAGTACGAATATCTGGTCATGCCATTTGGCCTTACCAATGCCCCAGCTGTGTTCCAGGCCCTAGTTAATGACGTTCTCCGCGACATGTTGAACCGGATCATCTATGGCTACCTTGACGACATCCTCGTTTTCTCCCACTCAGCCCAAGAACACGTGCTCCACATCCAACAGGTCCTCCAGCACTTTCTGGAGAACCAGCTTTTTGTGAAAGCAGAGAAATGCGAATTCCATCGCTCCATCATCACCTTCCTTGGTTACATCATCGCTGCAGGGAATGTACAGATGGAGAAGGTGAGAGCAATGGTGGATTGGCCCCAGCCTACGTCTAGAGTGCAGCTGCAACGTTTCCTGTGATTTACCAACTTTTATCACCGCTTTATCCGGGGCTACAGCACCTTGGCTTCCCCCCTGTCTGCACTCACCTCTCCCAAGATTCCGTTCACGTGGTCCCCTGCTGCTGACTGGGCATTCCGGGACCTCAAACACCGCTTCCCCACTGCTCCCATATTGGTTCATCCTGACCTGTCCCGTCAGTTCGTGGTGGAAGCCGATGCTTCGGATGTCAGAGTGGGGGCGGTCCTGTCCCAGCGTCAGAGTGGGGGCGGTCCTGTCCCTGGACCTCAAGTTACATCCCTGTGCCTTCTTCTCCCATCGCCTCAACACCACAGAGAGACATTATGATATGGGGAATCGTAAGCTTCTCACGGTGAAGATGGCATTGGAAGAGTGGAGACACTGGTTGGAGGGGGCGGAACATCCGTTCATTGTGTGGACGGATCACAAGAACCTGGAATATCTCCGCACCAACAAGCATCTCAATTCCAGATAAACTAGGTGGTTCCTTAACTTCTCCCTCTCCTACCAACCGGGATCCAAGAATATCAAGCCGGATGCACTGTCAAGCCGCTACAGCCTCGGACCCAGAGACCATTCTTCCCACCTTGTGTCTGGCGACGGCACTCAGCTGGGGAATAGGGAAGCAGGTCCATGAGGCGCAGCGTTCACAGCCGAAACCAGGGGGGTGGTACAGATAACCGAATGTTTGTTCCTGACGCTGTCCGCCCCCCGGTCCTGCCACCTGGGCTCCCGTCGGACCCTGGCCTTTGTGCGGCAACGCTTTTGGTGGCCTACCATGGTTCCCCGACGTCTCCGCGTTCGTCGTTGCCTCCACAATATGTGCGCAGAACAAGCCTCCTCGGCAAGCTCCGGCTGGTCTCCTTCAACCTCTACCTGTCCCTCACCGTGCCTGGTCTCCTTCAACCTCTGCCTGTCCCTCACCGTACCTGGTCTCCTTCAACCTCTGCCTGTCCCTCACCGTGCCTGGTCTCCTTCAACCACTGCCTGTCCCTCACCGTGCCTGGTCTCCTTCAACCTCTGCCTGTCCCTCACCGTGCCTGGTCTCCTTCAACCACTGCCTGTCCCTCACCGTGCCTGGTCTCCTTCAACCACTGCCTGTCCCTCACCGTCCCTGGTCTCCTTCAACCACTGCCTGTCCCTCACCGTCCCTGGTCTCCTTCAACCACTGCCTGTCCCTCACCGGCCCTGGTCTCACATATCCCTGGACTTCGTCACGGGTCTCCCCCCGTCTGACAGCCACACCGCCATCCCGAGCTAGCTGTTAACATCCCTTAGACAGATTCAATGGCTGGAGCATAGTGTATTCCACTGAATGACTAACTAATAAATATAATAACATAATGTGGTGGCCCCAGCTAGCTGTTAACATCCCTCAGACAGATTCAATGGCTGGAGCATAGTGTATTCCACTGAATGACTAGCTAATAAATATAATAACATAATGTGGTGGACCGAGCTGTTAACATCCCTCAGACAGATTCAATGGCTGGAGCATAGTGTATTCCACTGAATGACTAGCTAATAAATATAATAACATAATGTGGTGGACCGAGCTAGCTGTTAACATCCCTCAGACAGATCCAATGGTGGTAGCATAGTGTATTCCACTGAATGACTAGCTAATAAATATTTGAGAAATTCTGAATAATAAGCACATGCTTTTACCTGATAATAGACTACTAATGATAATATAACAACTTCAAATACCGACCTAGTAATGTTAGTCTCGGTTAACTTAGCTGACCTTCAATTGAGTGAATTCAGCAGAGTTCTCTGAGACATATTTACAACTCATTGAAACTCTGAAAATAAATACATGGGCAAATGTTACCAAACATGATAATAGGCCTGCATTACTGTAGGCAGCTAACTGTTAAATGACACTTTCCATCCTCACCTTGGAAGGTCTCTGCGCTGATCGCCTGTGAGTGAGACAACGCTAGCTAGCCAATGGGAGCGTAGTAGTACGCCCCTCTGAATAACGGGGCGTGGTTTTGGCTTAACTGTGTTGGGACGCTGGCTGTATACATGGGGTACCAGTATGTTCAGGGGTACAAGGTAATTGAGGTAGATGTGTACATCTAACTAGGAATAAAGTGACCGATAGGAAACCGTACCAGCAGCTTATGGGCGGCAGGTAGCGTAGCGGTTAAGAGCGTTGAGCCAGTAACTGAAAGGTCACTTTGAATCTCCGAGCAGACTAAGTGAAAAACCTGTCCCTTGAGCAAGGTACTTAACCCCAATTGCTCCTGTAAGTCACTCTGGATAAGAGTGACAAAAATGTCAAATGAGTCAAAGTTAGTGCATAAAGGATCAATGCAGATAGTCTGGGTAGCTATTGGTTAACTATTTAACTAACTATTTAGCAGTGTTATGGCTTTGGGGTAGAAGCTGTTCAGGGTCCTGTTGGTTCCAGACTTGGTGCGTTTGTACTGCTTGCCGTGTGTTAGCAGAGAGAACAGTCTATGACTTGGGTGGCTGGAGTCTTTGACAATTTTTAAGGCCTTTCTTTGACACCACCTGGTATAGAAGTCCTGAATGTAGAGGCCTTCTCCAATATGTCCCATAAACATCACAAATTGTCCTTTTGTTCGATTCATTCCGTCGATATATATCCAAAATGTCAATTTATTTGGCGCGTTTGATCCAGAAAAACACAGGTTCCAACTAGTGCAACGTGACTACAAAATATCTCAAAAGTTACCTGTAAACTTTGCCAAAACATTTCAAACTACTTTTGTAATACAACTTTATGTATTTTTTTACGTAAATAATCTATAAAATTGAAGACGGGATGATCTGTGTTCAATACAGGATTAAAACAAACTGTAGCTAGCTTTCTGGTCATGCGCCTCTAACAAACAGTACACTTCAAGTGACCCTCATTCAAGATGGCCATACTTCTTCATTACACAAAGGAAAAAACCTCAACCAATTTCTAAAGACTGTTGACATCCAGTGGAAGCGGTAGGAACTGCAAGAAGGTCAATTAGAAATCTGGATTCCCATTGAAAAGAGTGACCTCAACAAACAAAAAAATCTGAATAGTTTGTCCTCGGGATTTCGCCTGCTAAATAAGTTCTGTTATACTCACAGACATGATTCAAACAGTTTTAGAGTGTTTTCCATCCAAATCTACTAATAAAATGCATATCTTATCTTCTGGGGATGAGTAGCTGGCAGTTGAATTTAGGTAAGCTTTTCATCCAAACGTGAAAATGCTGCCCCCTATCCTAGAGAAGTTAAAGAGGAGTCTGTAATTTGCTTTATAATGATCATGATCTTTTCGTCAAAGAAGTTCATTAATTTATTACTGCTGAAGTGAAAGCCATCCTCACTTGGGGAATGCTGCTTTTTAGTTAGCTTTGCGACAGTATCAAAAAGACATTTCGGATTGTTCTTATTTTCCTCAATTAAGTTGGACAAATAGGATGATTGAGCACCAGTGAGGGCTCTTCGATACTGCACGGTACTGTCTTTCCAAGCTAGTCGGAAGACTTCCAGTTTGGTGTGGCGCCATTTGCTTCAGAGCTTGGGTATTTTCTGTATACCAGGGAGCTAGTTTCTTATGACAAATGTTTTTAGTTTTTAGGGGTGCAACTGCATCTAGGGTATTGCGCAAGGTTAAATTGAGTTCCTCAGTTAAGTGGTTAACTGATTTTTGTCCTCTGACGTCCTTGGGTAGGCAGAGGGAGTCTGGAAGGGCATCAAGGAATCTTTGGGTTGTCTGAAAATTTATAGCACGACTTTTGATGCTCCTTGGTTGGGGTCTGAGCAGATTATTTGTTGCAATTGCAAACGTAATAAAATGGTGGTCCGATAGTCCAGGATTATGTGGAAAAACATTAAGATCTACAACATTTATTCCATGGGACAAAACTAGGTCCAGAGTATGACTGTGAAAGTGAGTAGGTCCAGAGACATGTTGGACAAAACCCACTGAGTCGATGATGGCTCCGAAAGACTTTTGGAGTGGGTCTGTGGACTTCTCCATGTGAATATTAAAAGCACCAAAAATGTGAATATGATCTGCTATGACTACAAGGTCCGATAGGAATTCAGGGAACTCAGTGAGGAACGCTGTATATGGCCCAGGAAGCCTGTAAACAGCAGCTATAAAAAGTGATGGATTAGGCTGCATAGATTTCATGACTAGAAGCTCAAAAGAAGAAAACGTCTTTTTTTTTTTTTGTAAATTGAAATTTGCTATCGTAAATGTTAGCAAAACCTCCGCCTTTGCGGGATGCACAGGGTTGGCGGAGTGTGCTAAAGCAGTGAATAAAACAAACTTAGGGAGGAGGCTTCTGATGTTAACATGCATGAAACCAAGGCTTTTACAGTTACAGAAGTCAACAAATGATAGCCCCTGAATGTATGGTATTTATCAGTTTCATTGTTTGATATGGTTTAAATGGTTATTTTATGGTTGTAAGTGATAAAATAAACTAGAACATTTTATATTTTGCAATTCTGAGTAATTACTACTTTAGTAGGGATATACAATTGTTCAGTACTACTGCAGTTGCTAAATAATTCCAATAGATGGCAGCATAAGATCACGAATGAAATTTCAGGAGATTCATTTTCTCCCTGGATACATGACTCACCTCAAACTCCTACATGCCGTTTTTTTCTGGCCCTTTCCTCCTCCTCAACGCAAAGAGGAAGGTCTGAAAAGGCATTTAACAGATGACTGAAGTAATATAATGACGATTCATGTTATTACCTGTTTTTATGCTCATGTTTTGAAATACTTCATTACTATAACGATTATCAATAAGCCTGAACAATTCAGTCACCTCTGTTCGACAAAAACATATTTTCCTAGAACATTCATTGTCAAATTCATCAACCAGCATCGACCCGCTCTGCCTTCTCGCAAAAGTAGCCAAATCAACAAGCTCCGCCAAAAGCTTGTGCTGTCAGCGGCAGCACCATTCTGCCTTCTCGCGCAAGCGAGGGTTGCGTTGCATGATGGAATTTATTGGCGGCCTGGAGGAAGCACTCGTCTTTTCTATTTGAGGCTGTTTACTCATAATATAATTCACTAAGAGCTTTTCATAGTGCATGTCTACTAGGTGTGAGGTTAGCGCACCTGTCTAGTGTTGATGATTCGTTATTAGAGAAATGAGACCAAGTCAATAGGCTGGACAGGGTGGAACAGTATTTAGTAAGACAGTTTATTCAATGTGAAGATATCTGGCAAATCGTGCAGCACGGCTCCTTCTGTCTGACTCGTATGGAATCGTCGGAAGAGAGACCGCTAAACATATTTTACAGATTATATATGCAACAAGTAAAGTAGGTTGATCTTGTAGCCTGGCCTTCCGATTGGTCGATCTGGGTCGTAGGTAGTCTTGTTCGGCCTGATGTCGACGTTCCGTTGGCTCCCAACACAGTTCTTTGTCTTTTAGTCCCAACCCTGAACATAGTGTGTGTGTGGGGTTGTTTTAACAGATTCCTGTTCATGGGGGAGGGGTATGTGTGTGGGTTTGTGGCTGTTATCTGATGAGAACAACATGTGTGGGGAAGAGAGGGGATGGGTGCCTGTTGTGTCAAGTATAGCTTGTGTTGAGAATTTTGTTATAACAAGTTTCCAGTATCTATTACAATTTCTTACACTAGTGATATTTTGGCATGGGTTCAATACCTGCTATAGTCACAATTTTGTTGCTCTCCCAAAAGGAGGGGCCTAATACGAGATAAATAGCTACCTGTAAAGTAATGAGTGACCATTTTAGAAAATCATGGGACATATGGTCTTTAGTTGGATGCTATTTTATGTCAATCATATTGCTGCTATAGCCTATAATTGATTTGGTGTTTTGGTATTTTATTAGGATCCCCATTAGCTGTTGCAAAAGCAGCAGCTACTCTTCCTGGGGGTACACACAAAAATTGAAACCATAATACAGAATTACATAGTGCAGAACATCATTAGACAAGAACAGCTCAAGGACAGAACTACATACATTTAGAAAAGGCACACGTAGCCGACATATCAATACATAGACACAAACATATCCAGGTCCAATAGCGGAGAGGTGTTGTGCCGTGAGGTGTTGCTTTATCTGTTTGCTGAAACCAGGTTTGCTGTTTATTTGAGCAATATGAGATGGAAGGAAGTTCCATACAATAAGGGCTCTATATAATACTGTACGCTTTCTTGAATTTGTTCTGGATTTGGGGACTATAAAAAAGACACCTGGTGACATGTCTGGTGGGATAAGTGTGTGTCAGAGCTTTGTGTAAGGTGACTATGCAAACAATTTGGGATTTTCAACACATTGTTTCTTATAAAAAGAAGTGATGCAGTCAGTCTCTCCTCAACTCTTAGCCAATAGTAGTAGCATCCATATTATTTATATCAGCCCTCTGATTTACAATGAAGAGCAAGACGTGCCTCTCTGTTCTGGACCGGCTGCAGCTTAACTAGGTCTTTCTTTGCAGCACTGGACCACACGACTGGACAATAATCAAGATTAAACTAAACTAGAGCCTGCAGAAGTTGCTTTGTGGAGTGTGGTGTCAAAAAAGCAGAGCATCTCTTTATTACAGCCAGACCTCTCCCCATCTTTACTACCATTGAATCTATATGTTTTGACCATGACAGTTTACAATCTAAGGTAACGCCAAGTCATTTAGTCTCCTCAACTTGTTCAACAGCCACACTATTCATTACCAGATTCAGCTGAGGTCTAGTACTTAAGGAATGATTTGTACCAAATACAATGCTCTTAGTTTCAGAGATGTTCAGGACCAGTTTATTACTTGCCACCCATTCCAAACCAGACTGCAACTCTTTGTTAAGGGTTTCAGTGACTTCATTAGCTGTGCTTGCTGATGCGTATATGGTTGAATCATCAGCATACATGGACACACATGCTTGTTTAATGCCAGTGGCAGGTCATTGGTAAAAATAGAAAAGAGTAGAGGGCCTAGAGAGCTGCCCTGCGGTACACCACACTTTACATGTTTGACATTAGAGAAGCTTCCATTAAAGAAAACCCTTTGAGCTCTATTAGATAGATAGCTCTGAATCCACAATATTGCAGAGGTTGAAAAGCCATAGTACTTAAGTTTTTTCAACAACAGGTTATGGTCAATAATATCAAAGGCTGCACTGAAATCTGACAGTACAGCTCCTTATAATCCTTATAATCAATTTTTTTCAACCAATCATCAGTCATTTGTGTCAGTGCAGTACATGTTGTGTGCCCTTCTCTATAAACATGCTGAACGTCTGTTGTTAATTTGTTTAGAGAGAAATAGCATTATATTTGGTGAAAAACCATTTGTTCCAACAGTTTGCTAGGAGCTGGAGCATGCTTAAGGGTCTGCTGTTAGAACTAGTAAAGGCCGCTTTACCACTCTTGGGTAGTTAAATTACTTTGGCTTCCCTCCAGGCCTGAGGACAAAGACTTTCCTCTAGGCTCAGATTAAAGATATGACAGATAGGAGTGGCTATAGAGTCAGCTTCCATCTAAGTTGTCAATGCCAGGAGGTTTGTCATTATTGATCGTTAACAATAATTTCCCCACCTCTCCCACACTAACTTTACAAAATTCAAACTTGCACTGCTTTTCTTTAAAAAAAATGTTTTATGCATGAATATAATTGCTCACTGTTTGTCATGGGCAGTTCCTGCCTAAGTTTGCCCACTTTGCCAATGAAATAATCAATAAAATAATTGGCAACATCAAATGGTTTGTGATGAATAAGCCATCTGATTCAATGAAAGAGGGAGTTGAATTTGACTTTCTGCCCATAATTTCAGGTAAAGTACTCAAGTTTTTTCCATCATTCTTTATATCATTGTTTCTTATTCTTTTTGTTGAGACTAGTCACGTCATTTCTCAGTTTGAAGTCAGCCAGTCAGATGTACAGCCAGACTTACCACTCCTTTTGCCCCATCTCTTTCAACCATACAGTTTTTCAATTCCTCATCAATCCATGGAGCCTTAACACTTCTAGCAGTCAGTTTCTTAACAGGTGCAAGTTTATCAATAATTGGAAGAAGCAATTTAATACATTCATCAAGTGCACCGTCTGGATGTTTCTCAGTAATCACATCAAACCAATAAATATGTTTAACATCTCATAAATCACAGCAAAATATTTTGTATGATGCTTTGTGGTCTTATGCTGCCATCTACTGGACATATTTAGCAATTAAAAGTTATTAATTCACATAAAGACATTGGTGAAGCATCTGAGATTGTGTATTTTTCTTATTAATTCCTGAGATCAGTCTCAAACCTGCCCCACCTATGCCAGCCAATTGCTGGACTTTCACATATAGGTTACTAGGTCACACCCAGTTCAAACCACATTTGAAAAATAAAATGTTTTGTTTATCAAGTGTTCTGCCTTGCAATGATAAATATAATAAAATAACTAATAACAACAACATAAATAGCAAAATGCTATTTAGTACTATAATGGTATTTATTAACAAAATATATAAAAAGTGTTCTAGGCTACCCTACCCAATAATTCGAGTTAGGGTTAAGGCTTAAAATAGGTTATACCTAGGTTTAGGGTTTTTAAGGCAAAAACAGTATGGTTTATAGCTCTCTTGCGCGTCCATGTGGCCTTCTGTGGGTACTACATAACTCATTCGTGACACTTGCTAGGCTGAGGAAGCAACTGCGTCAGATAGGTCAAGCTCATTGATTTGTATATCTATTTGGTTTGTATCTCTGTGAACCTGTCCAGCCTTCGCTCCATTCAATGCCAACTAACAAACAGATTTCGACGCATATCAAATTACCCAGCAGCCATTTGAAAACAACAAATCGTCCAAAAAATAGGTTATTTCTGAATAACAAAATGTATGCTGGCTGTTTTAATTGGCCACATCTTGAAAAAGAGGACAGGGACATGCGTTTTGTTTAGCTTTACACAGTTTTCTGAAAGATTATATGGTTAACCATGTCCAGATAATGTATACTGTTTGATGGGTATGCGCCAGCCATCGTTATCACTGTGGGTCAAAACAATGTGGACCCAGGCGTACAGTGAGCCACCAAGTAACCGTAAACTTGTTAATAATACATTACGTGAGTTAAGCCGAAGAGTTTAACGTTTCATTGTCAACAATTGCGAGTCAGGCATCGTGACGTAGAACCCACGGTTCCTCAATAGAACGAATAGGAGCTGGCAGGGTGAAAAATAACCTTAAATAGGGCCTGTTTTTTTTGCAATTACTTCAAAACTACGACAAACAGTTGAGACAGATGGTAATATTATGAAACTGGGCTCTACGGTGGATGCAATTAACTATTTTTTATCAGAAAAAAGCATTGTTAAAAATGTCATGTGTCCAGCCTATTCAAGGACTGAACCGGGCCCTCCAGCTGCATGGAAGTTACTTTTGTCGATCTGTTAATGGAATGGTTACCTGCAAGGGACTGTAACTCCACCTGGAGGAGATGGGGAACTAGCTATAACGTTATGTGAACTTTTCCATTAATCAGCATTTTTGAATATGATGGCCTATGTTGATGCCAGATTAGCTAGTTAGCTGACATTTACGTTACAGATCGGACCTTTTTAGCTAACGTTAGCTGATGTCAGCTAATTCTGACTAGAGTGCAGCTCTAATCTGCATATAAATGGATGAGAGCACTTTCTACTGCCTGAGCATGTTGTTGATGTAAATTGAGAGGAGCCTGGGGCCTAGGATTGAGCCTTGGGGTACTCCCTTGGTGACAGGCAGTGGCAGCAGATTTTCTGACTTTATACACTGCACTCTTTGAGAGAGGTAGTTAGCAAACCAGACCAAAGACCCCTCAGAGACACCAATAGTCCTTAGCCGGCCCACAAGAATGGAATGGTCTACCGTATCAAAAGCTTTGGCCAAGTCAATAAAAATAGCAGCACAACATTGCTTAGAATCAAGGGCAATGGTGACATCATTGAGGACCTTTAAAGTTGCAGTGACACATCCATAACCTGAGCGGAAACCAGATTGCATTCCAGAGAGAATACTATAGACATAAAGAAAGCCAGTCAGTTGATTATTGACAAGTTTTTCCAACACTTTTGATAAACAGGGCAAAATAGAAATAGGCCTATAACAGTTAGGATCAGCTTGATCTCCCCCTTTAAATAAAGGACTCTGGCTGCCTTCCAAGCAATGGGAACCTCCCCAGAGAGGAGAGACAGGTTAAAAAGGTCAGAGAAAGGCTTGGCGATGATAGGAGCAGCGACCTTAAAGAAGAAAGGGTCTAAACCATTTCACCCAGATGTTTTTTTGGGGTCAAGTTTCAGGAGCTCCTTTAGCACCTCGGACTCAGTGACCGTCTGCAGGGAGAAACTTTGTAGCGGGGCAGGGGAAAAAGAGGGAGAAGCATTGGGGATAGTCACATTAGAAGGGGTGGGAGATGAGGAAATATTGGACAGGCAAGGAGGCATGCATGGCTGAGTCAAATAGGAATCCTGACTTGACGTGGTGATTGAAGTCGGAAGTTTACATATAGCTTAGCCAAATACATTTAAACTCAGTTTCTCACAATTCCTGACATTTCATCTGAGCAAAAATTCCATGTCTTAGGTCAGTTAGGATCACCACTTTATTTTAAGAATGTGAAATGTCAGAGATAGAACTGCTAGTTGCTGTGGAGTTGCAATCTACTGCAGAGACAGCCTGCAGAGGTCTGTCTTACTATCCAGGTCTGTACCCAAACAATTCGAGCTTCTACTTTTAAAAATCCCCCTTTCCAGAAACAAGTCTCTCACCGTTGCCGCTTGCTATAGACCTCCCTCTGCCCCCAGCTGTGCCCTGGACACCATATGTGAATTAATTGCCCCCCATTTATCTTCAGAGTTTGAACTGTTAGGTGACCTAAACTGGGATATGCTTAACACCCCGGCCGTCCTACAATCTAAGCTAGATGCCCTCAATCTCACCCAAATTATCATGGAACCTACCAGGTACAACCCCAAATCTGTAAACACGGGCACCCTCATAGATATCATCCTGACCAACCTGCCCTCTAAATACACCTCTGCTGTCTTCAACCAGGATCTCAGCGATCACTGCCTCATTGCCTGCGTCCGTAATGGGTCCGCGGTCAAACGACAACCCCTGGCCCGGGTATCCTGGAAAGATATTGACCTCATTCCGTCAGTAGAGGATCAATCAATCAAGTTTATTTTATATAGCCCTTCGTACATCAGCTAATATCTCGAAGTGCTGTACAGAAACCCAGCCTAAAACCCCAAACAGCAAGCAATGTAGGTGTAGAAGCACGGTGGCTAGGAAAAACTCCCTAGAAAGGGCAAAACCTAGGAAGAAACCTAGAGAGGAACCAGGCTATGAGGGGTGGCCAGTCCTCTTCTGGCTGTGCCGGGTGGAGATTATAACAGAACTATGCCAAGATGTTCAAAATGTTCATAAGTGACAAGCATGGTCAAATAATAATCATGAATAATTTTCAGTTGGCTTTTCATAGCCGATCATTAAGAGTTTAAAACAGCAGGTCTGGGACAGGTGGCGGTTCCATAACCGCAGGCAGAACAGCAGCAAGGCCAGGCGGACTGGGGACAGCAAGGAGCCACCACGCCCGGCAGTCCCGACGTATGGTCCCAGGGCTCAGGTCCTCCGAGAGAGAGAAAGAAAGAGAGAAGGAGAAAATTAGAGAGAGCCAAGATTTTCAAAATGTTCATAAATGACAAGCATGGTCAAATAATAATCAGGAATAAATGTCAGTTGGCTTTTCATAGCCGATCATTAAGAGTTGAAAACAGCAGGTCTGGGACATGTAGGGGTTCCGTAACCGCAGGCAGAACAGTTGAAACTGGAATAGCAGCAAGGCCAGGCGGACTGGGGACAGCAAGGAGTCATCATGCCCGGTAGTCCTGACGTATGGTCCTAGGGCTCAGGTCCTCCGAGAGAGAGAAAGAAAGAGAGAAGGAGAGAATTAGAGAGAGACTGTCACGTTCTTTCAAAATCGAACCCAGAAGCAGACCAGGACAAGGAGCGTAGGAAGAAAGTGAGTATTTATTTACAAGTGAAATTGAATGAGTAGATATATCCAGGTGGCGTAGCGGGTAGCTGTGGTGAATTGATGGGGGTAAATATGTGAATCCAATGGAGTAGCGGAATCCTCCGTCGACCAGGCGGGAATGGGGTGAATGATCCGGGTGAGTAACTGAAGGCAAAACAAACGGAGGTAAGTTCAAGGCAAGCAATACGTAAAACAAAACAACAAAACAAATACTATCCAACTTGAGTCTGATACTATGGCACAACATACTGTTCATGGCTAACGATCCGGCAGGGAATGGATGCCAGGTCAGAGCTTTTGAAGGGGAGAGGTGATGATCAGGACAGGTGTGCAGATTACAGATGAGATACAGGTGCGGGTGAACATCAATCTCCCAACAAGCTAATTCGCCCGGCAACCAGACAGGGTGCGTTCCAGGACACCGGAAACACACTCCAGGACAGAAACACAGGCAAACACAGACTCAGGAAGCGGGATTCGTGACAGTACCCCCCCTCCGACGAACGCCACCGGGCGGACTACCTGGAGCGCCAGGGTGGAGGCGGTAGAAGTCACGAAGCAGGTCGTCATCAAGGATCTGACGCCGAGGAATCCAACTCCTCTCCTCTGGACCATATCCTTCCCAATCCACTAAATACTGGTACCCTCGACCCCGCCGTCTGGAGTCCATGATGCGGCGCACCGTGTAGACAGGACCACCTCCGATCATCCGAGGAGGAGGAGGACGAGGAGGAGGGGGCAACAGAGGACTGAGGAGAACCGGCTTGAGGCAGGAGACATGAAAGGTGGGATGTACTCTTAGTGTAGCAGGCAACTTGAGTTGGACCACAACCGGATTAATGATCCTCTCCACTACAAACGGACCAATGAACTTCGGTGACAGTTTCCTCGACTCAGTCCGTAGAGGAAGATCCCGTGTAGCCAACCAAACCCTATCTCCGACGGTATAAGCGGGGGCAGGAATACGGCGACGATTCGCCTGGATCTGATACCGGTCCGAAACTTTAAGGAGGGCCTTCCTGGCCCGATGCCAGGTGCGGTGGCAACGACGAATGTGGGTCTGGACAGAAGGAACCGAGAGATCCCGCTCCTGAGAAGGAAACAAGGGAGGTTGGTAACCGTACAGGCACTAGAAGGGAGACATCCCAGTGGCAGATGAAGGGAGAGTATTATGAGCATACTCGACCCAGGGCAATTGAGAGGTCCAAGAGGTGGGATCAGAGGAAACAATACAACGCAGCGTGGACTCCATCTTCTGGTTGGCTCTCTCCGCTTGACCATTAGATTGGGGGTGAAATCCAGATGTGAGACTGACTGTAGCTCCAATGGCCAAACAGAAGGATTTCCAGACAGCAGAGGTAAACTGAGGACCACGGTCAGAAACAATGTCACAGGGCAACCCGTGAACCCTGAAAACCTCCCTAACCAGGATCTCGGACGTCTCAGTGGCAGAAGGCAGCTTGGAGAGGGGAACAAAGTGAGCAAACTTGCTGAATCTGTCCACAATGGTCAGAATAACCGTGTTACCATCAGAAGGGGGCAACCCCGTGACAAAGTCCAGGGCCAGATGCGACCAAGGTCGCCGGGGAATAGGTAAAGGGTGAAGCTGGGCCGATTGGTACTCTTGTTCTGAGCACAAACAGGACATGCGGCAACAAACCTCCGGGTATCTTCTCCCATGGCAGGCCACCAAAATCGTCTGCGCAGTAGCGCCATCGTCCGAGCAACGCCAGGGTGACAAGCTATCTTGCTGGCGTGGGACCACTGAAGAACAGCAGAACGGACCGACTAGGGCATGAACAACCGACCGGGTGGACCGTTACCAGGACCGGGCTGCGTCCTAAGGGCCGCCATCACCTCCTCCTCAATCCTCCATGTAACGGCTCCCACGACAAGGTTCTGGGGAAGAATCGTCTCAGTCTTGGCCCCACTCTCCTCCGTCTTGGAGAACATCCGGGACAAGGCGTCCGCCTTGCCGTTCTTCGACCCAGGTCGGAACGTCAGGGAAAAATTGAAGCGTCCAAAAAACAAAGCCCACCTGTCCTGACGGGCGTTGAGACGTTTAGCCGATTGCACGTATGCCAGATTCTTGTGGTCAGTCCAGACCACAAACGGTTGCTCCGCTCCCTCCAACCAGTGACGCCACTCCTCCAAGACAAGCTTCACAGCGAGAAGCTCCCGGTTACCCACATCGTAGTTTCTTTCAGCTGGAGAAAGACGACAAGAGTAGAAAGCGCAGGGATGGAGTTTACCGTCAGTGGAGCTACGCTGGGACAGGATGGCGCCCACCCCCACATCAGAAGCATCCACCTCCACAACGAACTGACGGGAAGTGTCAGGCTGAGAGAGAATCGGGGCGTTGGTGAATCGGCTCTTCAAATCAAGAAATGCCCGGTCTGCCTCAGGAGACCAACAGAACTTTCTGGTGCAAGACGTCAGTACAGTTAAAGGGGCGGCCACCCGGCTGTAATCACGGATAAACCTCCGATAAAAATTTGCAAACCCCAGGAATCTCTGGAGCTGCAATCTTGTACCGGGCTGGACCCAATCCCGAACCGCCCGAACCTTCTCTTGGTCCATCTTGATCTCTCCCCTGGATATGATGTACCCGAGGAAGGACGTCGTGTGGGCGTGGAAATCACACTTCTCAGCCTTCACGAACAGACGGTTCTCCAATAACCGCTGCAGGACCTGCTTGACATGCAGAACGTGGCTAGAAAGCTCCTTCGAGAAGATGAGGATATCATCCAGGTAAACGAACACAAAAATACCAATCATATCTCTCAGAACGTCATTCACCATACTTTGGAACACAGCCGGAGCGTTGGTCAGTCCAAACGGCATCACCTGGTACTCAAAATGTCCCATCGGAGTATTGAACCCAGTCAACCACTCGTCCCCCTCTTTGATCCGAACCAAATGATAAGCATTACGTAAATCAAGCTTCGTTAAAACCGTAGCACCCTGTAAGGAATCGAAAGCCGAGCTCATCAAGGGCAGGGGATACTTGTTCTTGACCGTAATATCATTCAAACCCCGATAATCAATACACGGTCGAAGAGAGCCATCCTTCTTGCTCACAAAAAAAAATCCTGCTCCCAGAGGTGATGACGAGGGCCGAATGAGACCTGCAGCTAGAGACTCCTTGATGTAGGTCTCCAAGGCCTCACGTTCCGGTCGAGAGATACTGTATAACCGTCCCTTGGGAAAGGCAGCTCCAGGAAACAGATTAATCGCACAGTCATAAGGTCGGTGGGGAGGAAGGGACAGAGCCTTCTTTTTACTGAATACTTCACCCAACTCGTGATATGTTTCTGGAACCAGGGACAAATCAGGAGGAACAGAGTCACTGACCTGACTGGAAACAGCAGGAGAACAGGCAGTCCTAAGGCAGTTAGCATGACACTCAATGCTCCAACTAGTTACCTTACCCGTCACCCAATCAAACGAGGGATTGTGTTCCTTCAGCCAGGGGTAACCAAGAACCAGAGGAACATGGGGCGAGGACAGAATGAAGAAGGAGATAAACTCTGAATGATTCCCCGACACCAACATCTTAACCGGTTCAGTCCTCATAGTGATCCGTGCCAGACTACTGCCGTTCAGAGTGGTTGCTTCAATGGCTTCCGGCAATTGCTCCTTGGAAAGCCCCAGCTGTTCCACCAAGTCGGCATCCATAAAGCTGCCATCGGCACCTGAATCGATAAAAGCGTTCATGTCTAAGCTCTGATCCTTATTCATAAGGGTCGCAGGAAAACGGGGTCTGACAAGATCCTTGAGAGATTGAAACTGGCTCGCTAAAATTCCTCCCAAAACTAGCGAGCCGGGCAGTTTAACGGGCGCTGTGGACAAGCGGAGATGCAATGTCCCGAGCTACCACAGTAGGAACAGCTGTTGGTCTCACGTCTACGTTGGCGCTCCTCCTTAGTTAGCCCGTGTCGCCCCACTTGCATAGGTTCAGAATCTGGTGGCAAGACCCCTCCACTACTCCCGTGTGGAGAATAACGATCAATACGTTCTGGTTCACTTCCTGAACCGAATGGTAACCGAGTCGCTGATTGATTAGATGGGCCCCACTGCTTCTCCCTCCTTCTCTCTCGGATTCTATTATCTACCCGAATAGATAAAGTGACCAAGCTGTCAAGATCACTAGGCTCTGGATAGGATATCAGCTCGTCCTTGAGTTGCTCTGACAACCCCTTGTAAAAAACCGCTTGTAGTGACTCATCATTCCAACCACTCTCCACAGCCAATGCCCTGAACTCGATCATAAAGTCTGCCACACTGCGAGCTCCTTGGCGAAGAGAGAACAAACGTTTAGCTGCGTCCTTACCTCGGACTGGATGGTCAAAAAGCTTTCTCATCTCTCCCGTGAACTCCTGATATGAAGCCGTGCAGGTTCCCTGTCGTTCCCAAATGGCTGAAGCCCATTCCAGAGCTCTTCCACGCAGCAGTTCAATAACAAAGGCTATCCTAGCCTTGTCATTGGCGTAAGAGTGGGGCTGCAGATCAAACACTAACCCACACTGCATAAGAAACGAACGGCATCTTCCCAAATCCCCATCATATTTATCAGGCGTCGGTACCTTGGGTTCACAGAAGGAAACCGCTCCAGACACGGCAGGTGAGATGGGTGAAACAGGTGGTGAATGAATCGCCGGCAAACTGAGCTGATCCTGGACTTGTGTCAAGCTAGCAGATAAATTCTGGATTGAACTCGCTATCTCCTGTAGCGCCGTCTTGTGTTGTCCCAATATCTTCCCCTGCTGGGTAATGGCATGGCAAACGGAGTCCAGGTCCGCTGGGTTCATCCTTGGCCGGATCGTTCTGTCACGTTCTTTCAAAATCGAACCCAGAAGCAGACCAGGACAAGGAGCGTAGGAAGAAGGTGAGTATTTATTTACAAGTGAAATTGAATGAGTAGATATATCCAGGTGGCGTAGCGGGTAGCGGTGGTGAATTGATGGGGGTAAATATGTGAATCCAATGGAGTAGCGGAATCCTCCGTCGACCAGGCGGGAATGGGGTGAATGATCCGGGTGAGTAACTGAAGGCAAAACAAACGGAGGTAAGTTCAAGGCAAGCAATACGTGAAAAACAACAAAACAAATACTATCCAACTTGAGGCTGATACTATGGCACAACATACTGTTCATGGCTAACGATCCGGCAGGGAATGGATGTCAGGTCAGAGCTTTTGAAGGGGAGAGGTGATGATCAGGACAGGTGTGCAGATTACAGATGAGATACAGGTGCGGGTGAACATCAATCTCCCAGCAAGCTAATTCGCCCGGCAACCAGACAGGGTGCGTTCCAGGACACCGGAAACACACTCCAGGACAGAAACACAGGCAAACACAGACTCAGGAAGCGGGATTCGTGACAGAGACAATATTTTCAAAATGTTCATAAATGACAAGCATGGGCAAATAATAAATCAGGAATAAATGTCAGTTTGCTTTTCATAGCCGATCATTAAGAGTTGAAAGCAGCAGGTCTGGGACAGGTAGGGGTTCCATAACCGCAGGCAGAGCAGTTGAAACTGGAACAGCAGCAAGGCCAGGTGGACTGGGGACAGCAAGGAGTCATCATGCCCGGTTTGCCGTGACGTATGGTCCTAGGGCTCAGGTTCTCAGAGAGAGAGAAAGAAAGAGAGAACGAGAGAATTAGAGAGAGCATACTTAAATTCACACAGGACACTGGATAAGACAGGAGAAGTACTCCAGGTATAACCAACTGACCCTAGCCCCCCGACACATAAACTACTGCAGCATAAATACTGGAGGCTGAGACAGGAGCGGTCAGGAGACACTGTGGCCCCATCCGAAGATACCCCCGGACAGGGCCAAACATGCCTGGTTATTCTTTAAAAGTGCATTCCTCATAAGCATGCCACATTCAAAAAATGTAGAACCAGGAACAGATATAGCCCTTGGTTCACTCCAGACTTCACTGCCCTTGACCAGCACAAAAACATCCTGTGGTGTACTGCATTAGCATCGAATAGACCCCACGATATGCAACTTTTCAGGGAAGTTAGGAACCAATATACACAGGCAGTTAGGAAAGCAAAGGCTAGATTTTTTAAACAGAAATGTGCATCCTGTAGCACAATCTCCAAAACGTTCTGGGACACTGTAAAGTCCATGGAGAATAAGAGAGCACCTTCTCCCAGCTGCCCACTGCACTGAGGCTAGGAAACACTGGCACCACCGATAAATCTACAATAATCGAGAATTTCAATAAGCAATTTTCTACGGCTGGCCATGCTTTCCACCTGGCTACCCCTACCCTGGTCAACAGCTCTGCACCCCCCACAGCAACTCGCCCAAACCTCCCCCATTTCTCCTTCACTCAAATCCAGATAGCTGACATTCTGAAAGAGCTGCAAAATCTGGACCCCTACAAATCAGCCGGGCTAGACAATCTGGACCCTCTCTTTCTAAAATTATCCGCCGCAAATGTTGCAACCCCTATTACTAGCCTGTTCAACCTCTCATTCGTATTGTCTGAGATCCCCAAAGACTGAAAAGCTGCCGCGGTCATCCCCCTCTTCAAAGGGGGAGACAATCTAGACCCAAACTGTTACAGACCTATATCTATCCTACCCTGCCTTTCTAAGGTCTTCGAAAGCCAAGTTAACAAACAGATCACCGACCATTTCGAATCCCACCGCACCTTCTACGCTATGCAATCTGGTTTCCGAGCTGGTCATGGGTGCACCTCAGCCACGCTTAAGGTCCTAAACGATATCATAACCACTATCGACAAAAGACAATACTGTGCAGCCGTATTCATCGACCTTGCCAAGGCTTTCGACTCTGTCAATCACTGTATTCTTATCGGCAGACACAACAGCCTTGGTTTCTCAAATGACTGCCTCGCCTGGTTCACCAACTACTTCTCAGATAGATTTCAGGGTGTCAAATCGGAGGGCCTGTTGTCCGGACCTCTGGCAGTCTCTATGGGGGTGCCACAGTGTTCAATTCTCGGAGCGACTGTCTTCTCTGTATACATCAATGATGTCGCTCTTGCTGCTGGTGAGTCTCTGATCCACCTCTGCGCAGACGACACCATTCTGTATATCTCTGGCCCTTCGTTGGACACTGTGTTAACAACCCTCTAGACGAGCGTCAATGCCATACATCTCTCTTTCCGTGGCCTCCAATTGCTCTTAAATGCAAGTAAAACTAAATGCATGCTCTTCAACCGATCGCTGCCCGCACCTGCCCGCCCGTCCAGCATCACTACTCTGGACGGTTTGGACTTAAAATATGTGGACAACTACAAATACCTAGGTGTTTGGTTAGACTGTAAACTCTCCTTCCAGACTCACATTAAACATCTTCAATCCAAAATGAAGTAGAGAATCGGCTTCCTATTTCGCAACAAAGCCTCCTTCACTCATGCTGCCAAACATACCCTCGTAAAACTGACTATCCTACCGATCCTTGACTTCGGCGATGTAATTTACAAAATAGCCTCCAACACTTTACTCAGCAAATTGGATGCAGTCTATCACAGTGCCATCCGTTTCGTCACCAAAGCCCCATATACTACCCACCACTGCGACCTGTACACTCTCGTTTGCTGGCCCTCGCTGGCCGGCTGGCCCTTGCTTCATATTCGTCGCCAAACCCACTGGCTCCAGGTCATCTATAAGTCTTTGCTAGGTAAAGCCCCTTCTTATCTCAGCTCACTGGTCACCATAGCAGGACCCACCCGTAGCACACACTCCAGCAGGTATATTTCACTGGTCACCCCCAAAGCCAATTCCTTCTTTGGACACCTTTCCTTCCAGTTCTCTGCTGCCAATGACTGGAACGAATTGCAAAAAAATCACTGAAGCTGGAGACTCATGTCTACCTCACTAACTTTAAGAATCAGCTATCAGAGCAGCTTACAGATCATTGCACCTATACATAGCCCATCTGTAAATAGCCCATCCAACTACCTCATCCCCATCTTGTTATTTATTTTATTTATATATATGTTTTGCTCCTTTGCACCTCAGTATCTCTACTTGAACATTCATCTTCTGCACATCTATCACTCCAGTGTTTATTTGCTAAATTGTAATTATTTCGCCACTACGGCCTATTTATTACCTTAACTCCCTAATCTTACTTCGTTTGCACACACTGCATATAGACTTTTCTACTGTATTATTGACTGTATGTTTGTTTTACTCCATGTGTAACTCTGTTGTTGTATGTGTCGCACTGCTTTGCTTCATCTTGGCCAGGTCGCAGTTGTAAATGAGAACTTGTTCTCAACTAGTCTACCTGGAAAAATAAAGGTGAAATAAAAATTAGATATGGATTCATAATGTTTTGATACCTGAGGTGGTAAGTAAGGGCTTGATTCAATCATAACTGCCTTACCAGCAAACATTTACAAACGCATGCATGAAACTTAACAGTCATTGTCAACAATGTAATTTCTTTCACATTTTTTTCTTTCAGTTATCTACATGCTAAGAATATCATTCATCGGGACATGAAATCCAACAGTATACTTTTCATAAGGCACCATATAGAATTGTTACTAATCTGTGATGTTACAGAATTGTCCTAGTCTATAAGTAGGTCCTTTAAACATGTGTAGATATCTTCCTCCATGAGGGCCTTACAGTGAAGATCGGGGACTTTGGTCTAGCCACGGTGAAGGCTCGCTGGAGTGGGTCATATCAGATGGAGCAACCCTCTGGGTCCATACTATGGATGGTAATATAAACACCCTACATACCATACACTAACACTACATGCCATACACTAACACTACATACCATACCCTAACCCTACATACCATACACTAACCCTACATACCATACACTAACCCTACATACCATACACTAACCCTACATACCATACACTAACCCTACATACCATACACTAACACTGCATGCCATACACTAACACTACATGCCATACACTAACACTACATGCCATACACTAACACTACATGCCATACACTGACATTACATACCATACACTAACACTACATGCCATACACTAACACTAACCCTACATGCCATACACTAACACTACATGCCATACACTAACATTACATACCATACACTAACACTACATGCCATACACTAACACTAACCCTACATGTCATACACTAACCCTACATACCATACACTAACCCTACATACCATACACTAACACTACATGCCATACACTAACACTACATACCATACACTAACACTACATACCATACACTAACACTACATACCATACACTAACACTACATGCCATACACTAACATTACATACCATACACTAACACTACATGCCATACACTAACATTACATACCATACACTAACACTACATGCCATACACTAACACTAACCCTACATGCCATACACTAACCCTACATACCATACACTAACCCTACATACCATACACTAACCCTACATACCATACACTAACCCTACATGCCATACACTAACACTACATGCCATACCCTAACCCTACATACCATACACTAACACTACATACCATACACTAACCCTACATACCATACACTAACACTACATACCATACACTAACACTACATACCATACACTAACACTACATACCATACACTAACACTACATACCATACACTAACATTACATACCATACACTAACACTACATACCATACACTAACCCTACATACCATACACTAACACTACATACCATACACTAACCCTACATACCATACACTAACACTACATACCATACACTAACCCTACATACCATACACTAACATTACATACCATACACTAACCCTACATGCCATACACTAACACTACATACCATACACTAACACTACATACCATACACTAACCCTACATACCATACACTAACACTACATACCATACACTAACCCTACATGCCATACACTAACACTACATGCCATACACTAACACTACATACCATACACTAACACTACATACCATACACTAACCCTACATACCATACACTAACACTACATACCATACACTAACCCTACATGCCATACACTAACCCTACATGCCATACACTAACCCTACATACCATACACTAACCCTACATGCCATACACTAACCCTACATGCCATACACTAACCCTAACAGATGTCGTGTCTTTAGTATCATTAAATGGGAAGACTGTTATTTTATCAAATCAATTCTCTAATTATTATTACGTGATTAAACTAATCATGTCATTTTAATTAACTAGGAAGTCTGGGCACCAAGGAAAATCTTCAGATTACAAAGTTATAATTTTCAGAATATAACTCTTCAGATATTTTAATATCTGATCAATTAGTCTTCTATTAATGAATTATTATTATTATTATTATTACCTTCCTCAGTCTCATCTGAATGTTGTACATTGTTGGTTATCTGCACGAACCCAGCCTCTACTATGAATCATCCATACACCAATTGGCTCAATTATTTACAGTTGAAGTTTACATACACACGTTTACAAATACAGTTAAACTCAGTTTTTCACAATTCCTGACATTTAATCCTCGTAAAAATTCCCTGTCTTAGGTCAGTTAGGATCACCACTTTAATTTAAGAATGTGAAATGTCAGAATAATAGTAGTGATTTATTTCAGCTTTTATTTCTTTCATCACATTATTTTTCTTCTGCTTATTTGTATAATTTTTTTCACTCTGTCATTTAGGTCATTATTGTGGAGTAATTACAATGTTTTGCATCCTCAGATGTCTACCAACACCAGCCATTAAACTATGTAACTGTTTTAACATCACCAATGGCCTCATGGTAACATCCCTGAGCAGTTTCATTCCTGTCCTGCAGCTCAGTTCAGAAGGACGATTGTATATTTGATGTGTCTGGTTGGTTTAATACATCATCCACAGCAAACTTATTAACTTAACCATGCTTAAGGAGACATTCAATGTCTGACTTTTGTTACCCATCTACCAAACACTGCCCTTCTTTGAGGCTTTTGAAAAGTTTCCTGGTCTCTGTAGTTGAATCTGTGCTTGAAATGCAATACTTGACTGAGGGACTGTCAGGGAAAAATTACATACTTACCTGATTTGTTTGATATTAATAGTAAACAATTATATATTTAACTAAGAGTAAGACTGGCCTGCTAAGGCTGAGTTTTTATGGTGTCCACTCTAGCTTCCTGCAGCTAGTCTGGGCGTCGAGGAAATGGGTTTTACTAGAGGGTGATAAAACTTTACAGCCACATTCCATTCTATGATTAGCGATGCACTGGGGAGATGTATTCCATGGACAGGATGTGGGGTGGTTGTAACTGGGATAGAGATGGACTGGAACAAAGGGTCTTAGACATCCTGGCATTTGGAAATTAGGCCAGGGTCGGAGGTTAAGATAATGCCAGGTGCAGATAAAGACAGGATGAACCCAAAGTGGCTCATGATGGTCTTTGATCTGCCTAAGAGGAGTGGAAGTAAGCATAATTAGTGTCCTATATAAGAGGTCTGTTTTTCATTGTTAGGGAAGCTTAGTGTGCGGTCGACGGTTTCGTTATTGCAATAATTAATCGATATTAAATAAAGCTGTTGGTTGAAGAAATGACCAAGTCTCTCTCAGTACTGAATTTCCATGACAAACCTTACAGATGTTGTATGTATGGGGACAGGGGAAGGGTTAGTCATTCAAAAATCACATCAACACCTATTATTTCACATGTAACTTATTATTTGTTAAGCCACATTTTACTCCTGAACTAGTTTAGGCTTAAATTAACAAAGGGGCTGAATACTTATGCAATGACTGTATTTTAGTTATGAATTGTTTATCTAAAAAAAAAAAAAAAAAAAAAATGTTCTTCCACTTTGACATTAGGGTATTTTGTGTAAATTGTTGACAAAAAATGACAATTAGATCCATTTTAATCCCACTTTGTAACAATAAAATGTGAAGAAATCCAAGGGTCTGAATAGTTTTGCAAGGCACTGTGTGTATGAATGAACTTTTGATTTAGTCCTAGGAGATTTTCAGTAGCTATCCCTGCCTAACCCGAAGTCCTCTTCCTCCAGGCTCCAGAGGTGATCCGCTTGCAGGACAATAACCCCTATAGTTTCCAGTCTGATGTCTACTCCTACGGTTCTCTATGAACTGATGACTGGAGAACTGTCCTCCAGGCTCCAGAGGTGATCCACATGCAGGACAACAACCCCTATAGTTTCCAGTCTGATGTCTACTCCTACGGTTCTGTATGAACTGATGACTGGAGAACTGCCTTACAGCATGATCGCTACTCGAGACCAGGTAACCATGTAGGGACACATAATGGACACGTGTGTGTAAACTTCCCTACTTCAACGTACATACAATACCCCATAATGACAAAGGGAAAACAGATTTTTAGAAATTCTAGCAAATGTATAAAAAATTAAGTATTCAGACCCTTTGCTATGAGACTCGAAATTGAGCTCAGGTGCATCCTGTTTCCATTGATCACCCGTGAGATGTTTCTACAACTTGATTGGAGTCAACCTGTGGTAAATTCAATTAATTTGGAAAGGCACACACCTGTCTATATAAGCTCCCACAGTTGACAGTGCTTTTCAGAACAAAAACCAAGCCATGAGGTTAAAGGAATTGTCTGTAGAGCTCCCAGACAGGATTGTGTCGAGACACATATCTTGGGAAGGGTACCAAAAAATGTCTGCAGCATTGAAGGTCCCCAAGAACACAGTGGACTCCATCATTCTTAAATGGAAGAAGTTTGGAACCACCAAGACTTTTCCTAGAGCTGGTGCCTGGCCAAACAGAGCAATCGGGGGAGAAGGGCCTTGGTCAGGGAGGTGACCAAGAACCCGATGGTCATTCTGACAGATCTTCAGAGTTCCTCTGTGGAGATGGGAGAATCTTCCATAAGGACAACCATCTCTGCAGCACTTCACCAATCAGGACTTTATGGTAGTGTGGCCACTCCACAGTAAAAGGCACGACATCCTGCTTGGAGTTTGCCAAAAGGCACCTAAAGGATGCAGACCATGAGAAACATGATTCTCTGGTCTAATGAAACTGCCTGAATGTCAAGCGTCTCGCCTGAAGGAAACCTGGTACCATCTCTACGGTGAAGCATGGTGGTAGCAGCATGCTGTGGGGATGTTTTTCAGTGGCAGGGACTGGGAGACTAGTCAGGATCAACGGAAAGATGAACAGAGCAAAGTACAGAGATCCATGATGAGGACCTCAGACTAGGGGCGAAGGTTCACCTTCCAACAGGACAACAACCCTAAGCACACAGCCAAGACAACACAGGAGTGGCTTTGGGACAAGTCTCAATGTCCTTGTGTGGCCCAGCCAGAGCCCGGACTTGAACCCTATCGAACATCTCTGGAGAGATCTGGAAATAGCTGCGCAGCGACTCTCCCCATCCAACCTGACAGAGCTTGAGAGGATCTGCAGAGGAGAATGGGATAAACTCCCCAAATCCAGGTGTGCCAAGCTTGTAGCGTCATACCCAAGAAGACTCGAGGCTGTAATCGCTGCCACAGGTGCTTCAACGAAGTACTGAGAAATGGGTCTGAATACTTATGTAAATGTGGCTGGCACGGGGCCTCGTGGCTGGAGGTAGCCTCTGGGAGTTAGCCTCTGGGAGTTAGCCTCTAGTCTGACTCAACTAACCCTAAAGCTCCATAGTCCTCTGTCTAAAACCATACACTGACTGACTGGCCCTTATGGCTGACTGACTGACTGGCCCCTATGGACTGACTGACTTGCTGGCCCTTATGGCTGACTGACTGACTAGCCCCTATAGACTGACTGACTGACTGGCCCCTATAGACTGACTGACTGACTGGCCCCTATAGACTGACTGACTGACTGGCCCCTACAGACTGACTGACTGACTGGCCCCTATAGACTGACTGACTGGCCCCTATGGACTGACTGACTTGCTGGCCCTTATGGCTGACTGACTGGCCCCTATAGACTGACTGACTGACTGGCCCCTATAGACTGACTGACTGACTGGCCCCTATGGACTGACTGACTGACTGGCCCCTATAGACTGACTGACTGGCCCCTATAGACTGACTGACTTGCTGGCCCTTATGGCTGACTGACTGACTGGCCCCTATAGACTGACTGACTGACTTGCCCCTATGGACTGACTGACTTGCTGGCCCTTATGGCTGACTGACTGGCCCCTATAGACTGACTGACTGACTTTCCCCTATGGATTGACTGACTTGCTGGCCCTTATGGCTGACTGACTGGCCCTTATGGATTAAGTCTTCTGATGACACAACAGTGGTTGGCCTGATCACCGACAACGATGAGACAGCCTATAGGGAGGAAGTCAGAGACCTGGCCGTGTGGTGCCAGGACAACAACCTCTCTCTCAATGTGAGCAAGACAAAGGAGCTGATCGTGGACTACAGGAAAAGGCAGACAAACCCCCATTTAACATCGACGGGGCTGTAGTGGAGCGGGTCGAGAGTTTCAAGTTCCTTGGTGTCCACCAACAAACTATCATGGACCAAAAGGCTCCTTAACAGCTTCTACCCCTAAGCCATAAGACTGCTGAACGATTAGTCAAATGGCCACCGGACTATTTACATTGACCCCCCCCCCATTTGTTTTTACACTGCTGCTACTCGCTGTTTATTATCTATGCATAGTCACTTCACCCCTACCTACATGTACAAACTTCCTTCTACTAACCTGTACCCCTGCACATTGACTCGGTACCGGTACCCCCTGTATATAGCCTCGTTATTTTATTGTTACTTTTTACAAATTATTTTTTACTTTAGTTTATTTGGTAAATATTTTCTTAACTCTTTCTTGAACTGCACTGTCAGTTAAGGTCAACACCTGTTGTATTCGGCACAATTGACAAAGTTTGCTTTGGATTGAATGGCTGACTGACTGGCTCCTATGTGCAGGCTGGCTGGCTGACTGACCCACGTGAAATGACTGACTGGCTGACCCTATGGGCTGGCTGAGTGACTGGCCCCTATGGACGTACTGGCTGGCTGACTGGACCCTATGGACTGGCTGGCTGGCTGGCCCCTATGGACGTACTGGCTGGCTGACTGGACCCTATGGACTGGCTGGCTGGCTGGCCCCCTTGGACAGACTGGCCCCTGTGGAATGACTGACTGGCCCCTATGGACTGGCTGACTGGGCCCTTTGGACTGGCTGACTGACTGGCCCCTATGGGCTGGCTGACTGGGCCCTTTGGACTGGCTGACTGGGCCCTTTGGACTGGCTGACTGGGCCCTATGAACTAACTGGCTGACTGGTCCCTATGGACTGGCTGACTGGGCCCTTTGGACTGGCTGACTGGGCCCTATGAACTAACTGGCTGACTGGTCCCTATGGACTGGCTGACTGGGCCCTTTGGACTGGCTGACTTACTGACCACCCCCTATTGACTGGCTGACTGGGCCCTATGAACTGACTGGCTGACTGGGCCCTTTGGACTGGCTGACTGGGCCCTTTGGACTGGCTGACTGGGCCCTTTGGACTGGCTGACTGACTGGCCCCTATGGGCTGGCTGACTGGGCCCTTTGGACTGGCTGACTGACTGGCCCCTATGGGCTGGCTGACTGGGCCCTTTGGACTGGCTGACTGACCACCCCCTATTGACTGGCTGACTGGCCCCTATGGTCTGGCTGGCTGGTTGACTGACTAACTAACTGGCTGACTGCAATCTGTAGTCTTTCCTCCTAGTCCCTGACATCTAACCCTCTTCTCCCTCTACAGATAATCTTCATGGTGGGTCGTGGCTACCTGTTTCCAGAGCTGAGGAAGCTGTATAAGAGCTGTCCTAAAGCCATGAAGAGGCTGGTGGCCGACTGCATCAAGATGTCCAAAGACGACAGGCCACTCTTCCCTCAGGTACATAAGTACCACACCCCTAACAATAACCCTGTCACTAACCCTGTGTATATTAGAACTACCCCTGTCACTAACCCTGTGTATATTAGAACTACCCCTGACACTAACCCTGTGTATATTAGAACTACCCCTGTCACTAACCCTGTGTATATTAGAACTACCCCTGTCACTAACCCTGTGTATATTAGAACTACCCCTGACACTAACCCTGTGTATATTAGAACTACCCCTGTCACTAACCCTGTGTATATTAGAACTACCCCTGACACTAACCCTGTGTATATTAGAACTACCCCTGTCACTAACCGATGGCCCGACGCCAGAATGAATCCGTTTCCTGGCATTGCTTTTTTCCACGTTTATATGTATAAAAATAAACAAATCAATAATTAAGTGCAATTAACTTAATTAGTAATTCAGTACATTGTATTTATGGAGTGCCTTTGTTACAGAAAGCATTGGTGTTGGAACCCGGGAAAGATTTAAAATCCCAACCAACCACCAAGACGCACAGTCAGCAAGATTTTGTATTATTTTATTTAACCTTTATTTAGAACAAGCAAGCAAGATGCATGGTCAAATGAAGAAAACATCAGTAGCCTAAACATTACAAGCGTGCTTGATAAGTGAAAATCAGCACAAAAGCAATAAAGGCATTAGGAATATGTGTTGATATGACAGCATGTCACAGTCTGAACAACGACAGCTGTGGAGTGCGTGGCTGGAGATGTAGCCTGCTCCCTCAGTGATGACGTTTTGTCCGTAGAATTCTCACCGGCTTGTTCTATTCCACAAGGTGCCTTCTGTTTCATTTCATTTGGTGGTGGGAAGGTGTAGGTTCAGGCTGAGGTCAGAATAGTACTCATCAGAGATGTCATCATGATTACATTCTTCCCCACCATCGGAGTCGTTTTCATTCACATGTTGAAGCAATGCTAACGAGTGCATCCATTCATCTTGGTCATCTTGCCATTGTAAATTATGCACGTTCTCACTGTGTACTGCAAGTAGGCCAGAGTAAGCTGATGGAGTAGGCTGATGGAGTAGGCTGATAGAGTAGGCTGATAGAGTACATAACATTTTGAGATAGTTAGAATAGATCCATACAAATGGCCCGCCCTGTTTTTCATTCACATTTGGTGATTACATAATTATGCATAATTCGCTTCCCCTCGCTCACCAACTCATCCATTCTCCCCCATCGCTTCGCCTCGCTCACCAACTCATCCATTCTCCCCCATCGCTTCGCCTCGCTCACCAACTCATCCATTCTCCCCCATCGCTTCCCCTCGCTCACCAACTCATCCATTCTCCCCCATCGCTTCGCCTTGCTCATCAACTCATCCATTCTCCCCCACCGCTTCCCCTCGCTCACCAACTCATCCATTCTCGCCCATCGCTCCCCCTCGCTCACAACTCATCCATCGCTTCCCCTTGCTCATCAACTCATCCATTCTCCCCCATCGCTTCGCCTCGCTCACCAACTCATCCATTCTCCCCCATCGCTTCCCCTCGCTCACCAACTCATCCATTCTCCCCCATCGCTTCCCCTCGCTCACCAACTCATCCATTCTCCCCCATCGCTTCCCCTCGCTCACAACTCATCCATCGCTTCCCCTCGCTCACCAACTCATCCATTCTCCCCCTCACTCATCCATTCTCCCCCATCGCTCCCCCTCGCTCACCAACTCATCCATCGCTTCGCCTTGCTCATCAACTCATCCATTCTCCCCCATCGCTTCCCCTCGCTCATCAACTCATCCATTCTCCCCCATCGCTTCCCCTTGCTCACCAACTCATCCATTCTCCCCCATCGCTCCCCCTCGCTCATCAACTCATCCATTCTCCCCCATCGCTTCCCCTCGCTCACCAACTCATCCATCGCTTCGCCTCGCTCATCAACTCATCCATTCTCCCCCATCGCTTCCCCTCGCTCACCAACTCATCCATCGCTTCGCCTCGCTCACCAACTCATCCATTCTCCCCCATCGCTTCCCCTTGCTCATCAACTCATCCATTCTCCCCCATCGCTTCCCCTCGCTCACCAACTCATCCATTCTCCCCCATCGCTTCCCCTCGCTCACAACTCATCCATCGCTTCCCCTTGCTCATCAACTCATCCATTCTCCCCCATCGCTTCCCCTCGCTCACCAACTCATCCATCGCTTCGCCTCGCTCATCAACTCATCCATTCTCCCCCATCGCTTCCCCTCGCTCACCAACTCATCCATCGCTTCGCCTCGCTCACCAACTCATCCATTCTCCCCCATCGCTTCCCCTTGCTCACCAACTCATCCATTCTCCCCCATCGCCTCCCCTCGCTCACCAACTCATCCATTCTCCCCCTCACTCATCCATTCTCCCCCATCGCTCCCCCTCGCTCACCAACTCATCCATCGCTTCGCCTTGCTCATCAACTCATCCATTCTCCCCCATCGCTTCCCCTCGCTCATCAACTCATCCATTCTCCCCCATCGCTTCCCCTTGCTCACCAACTCATCCATTCTCCCCCATCGCTCCCCCTCGCTCATCAACTCATCCATTCTCCCCCATCGCTTCCCCTCGCTCACCAACTCATCCATCGCTTCGCCTTGCTCATCAACTCATCCATTCTCCCCCATCGCCTCCCCTCGCTCACCAACTCATCCATTCTCCCCCTCACTCATCCATTCTCCCCCATCGCTCCCCCTCGCTCACCAACTCATCCATCGCTTCGCCTTGCTCATCAACTCATCCATTCTCCCCCATCGCTTCCCCTCGCTCATCAACTCATCCATTCTCCCCCATCGCTTCCCCTTGCTCACCAACTCATCCATTCTCCCCCATCGCTCCCCCTCGCTCATCAACTCATCCATTCTCCCCCATCGCTTCCCCTCGCTCACCAACTCATCCATCGCTTCGCCTTGCTCATCAACTCATCCATTCCCCCCATCGCTTCCCCTCGCTCATCAACTCATCCATTCTCCCCCATCGCTTCCCCTTGCTCATCAACTCATCCATTCTCCCCCATCGCTTCCCCTCGTTCATCAACTCATCCATTTTCCCCCATCGCTACCCCTTGCTCACCAACTCATCCATTCTCCCCCATCGCTCCCCCTCGCTCATCAACTCATCCATTCTCCCCCATCGCTTCCCCTCGCTCACCAACTCATCCATCGCTTCGCCTTGCTCATCAACTCATCCATTCCCCCCATCGCTTCCCCTCGCTCATCAACTCATCCATTCTCCCCCATCGCTTCCCCTTGCTCATCAACTCATCCATTCTCCCCCATCGCTTCCCCTCGTTCATCAACTCATCCATTCTCCCCCATCGCTCCCCCTTGCTCATCAACTCATCCATTCTCCCCCATCGCTTCCCCTCGCTCACCAACTCATCCATTCTCCCCCATCGCTTCCCCTCGCTCACCAACTCATCCATTCTCCCCCATCGCTTCCCCTCGCTCACAACTCATCCATCGCTTCCCCTTGCTCATCAACTCATCCATTCTCCCCCATCGCTTCGCCTTGCTCATCAACTCATCCATTCTCCCCCATCGCTTCGCCTCGCTCACCAACTCATCCATTCTCCCCCATCGCTTCGCCTCGCTCAAACAACTCATCCATTCTCCCCCATCGCCTCCCCTCGCTCACCAACTCATCCATTCTCCCCCTCACTCATCAATTCTCCCCCATCGCTCCCCCTCGCTCCCCAACTCATCCATCGCTTCGCCTTGCTCATCAACTCATCCATTCTCCCCCATCGCTTCCCCTCGCTCATCAACTCATCCATTCTCCCCCATCGCTTCCCCTTGCTCACCAACTCATCCATTCTTCCCTATCGCTCCCCCTCGCTCATCAACTCATCCATTCTCCCCCATCGCTTCCCCTCGCTCACCAACTCATCCATCGCTTCGCCTTGCTCATCAACTCATCCATTCTCCCCCATCGCTTCCCCTCGCTCATCAACTCATCCATTCTCCCCCATCGCTTCCCCTTGCTCACCAACTCATCCATTCTCCCCCATCGCTCCCCCTCGCTCATCAACTCATCCATTCTCCCCCATCGCTTCCCCTTGCTCACCAACTCATCCATTCTCCCCCATCGCTCCCCCTCGCTCATCAACTCAACCATTCTCCCCCATCGCTTCCCCTCGCTCACCAACTCATCCATTCTCCCCCATCGCTTCCCCTAGCTCACCAACTCATCCATTCTCCCCCATTGCTCCCCCTCGCTCATCAACTCATCCATTCTCCCCCATCGCTTCCCCTCGCTCACCAACTCATCCATTCTCCACCATCGCTCACCAACTCATCCATCGCTTCCCCTCGCTCACCAACTCATCCATTCTCCACCATCGCTCACCAACTCATCCATCGCTTCCCCTCGCTCATCAACTCATCCATTCTCCCCCATCGCTTCCCCTCGCTCACCAACTCATCCATTCTTACCATCATACTTTAGCCTACTTCATTCATCTCTTATTATAAGCTGTTATTTTATGTGTGAAATTAGTTTCGGTTCACTTTCGAAGCGATTTCCAACTGGGTACGGCATCTTCAACTATCGGTAGAAGGAGGGGAGTAGGCCCTACTGTAAAAAGGAGGGAAAAGCATATACAGTTGAAGTCGAAAATGTACATACACTTAGGTTGGAGTCATTAAAACTTGTTTTTCAACCACTCCACACATTTCTTGTTAACAAACTATAGTTTATCTACTTTGTGCACGATACAAGTAATTTTTCCAACAATTGTTTACAGATTATTTCACTTATAATTCACTGTATCACAATTCCACTCTGTCAGAAGTTTACATACACTAAGTTGACTGTGCCTTTAAACAGCTTGGAAAATTCCAGAAAATGATGTCATGGCTTTAGAAGCTTCTGATAGGCTAATTTACATCATTTGAGTCAATTGGAGGTGTACCTGTGGATGTATTTCAAGGCCTACCTTCAAACTCAGTGCTTCTTTGCTTGACATCATGGGAAAATCAAAAGAAATCAGTCAAGACCTCAGAAAGAAAATTGTAGACCTCCACAAGTCTGGTTCATCCTTGGGAGCAATTTCCAAATGCCTGATGGTACCACGTTCATCTGAACAAACAATAGTACGCAAGTATAAACACCATGGGACCACGCAACCATCATACCACCCAGGAAGGAGACGCGTTCTGTCTCCTAGAGATGAACGTACTTTGGTGCGAAAAGTGCAAATCAATCCCAGAACAACAGCAAAGGACGTTGTGAAGATTCTGGAGGAAACAAGTACAAAATATCCACAGTAAAACAAGTCCTATATCAACATAACCTGAAAGACCGCTCAGCAAGGAAGAAGCCACTGCTCCAAAACCGCCATTAAAAAAGCCAGACTACGGTTTGCAACTGCACATGGGGACAAAGATCATACTTTTTGGAGAAATGTCCTCTGGTCTGATGAAACAAAAATAGAACTGTTTGGCAATAATGACCATCGTTATGTTTGGAGGAAAAAGGGGGACGCTTGCAAGCCGAAGAACACCATCCCAACCGTGAAGCACGGGGGTGGCAGCATCATGTTGTGGGGTGCTTTGCTGCAGGAGGGACTGGTGCACTTCACAAAATAGATGGCATCACGAGGAAGGGAAATTATCTGGATATATTGTCAGTCATTATTCAGTCAGGAAGTTAAAGCTTGGTCGCAAATGGGTCTTCCAAATAGACAATGACCCCAAGCATACTTCCAAAGTTGTGGCAAAATGGCTTAAGAACAACAAGGTCAAGGTATTGGAGTGGCCATCACAAAGCCCTGACCTCAATCCAATAGAACATTTGTGGGTAGAACTGAAAAAGCGTGTGCGAGCAAGGAGGCCTACAAACCTGACTCAGTTACACCAGCTCTGTCAGGAGGAATGGGCCAAAATTCACCCGACTTATTGTGGGAAGCTTGTGGAAGGCTACCCAAAACATTTGACCCAAGTTAAACTATTTAAAGGCAATGCTACCAAATAACCTAAGACAGGGCATTTTTACGAGGATTTAAATGTCAGAAATTGTGAAAAACTGAGTTTAAATGTATTTGGCTAAGGTGTATGTAAACTTCCGACTTCAACTGTATGACATGCCCTCCTAAAACTGTCTATGGCACCAGTTTTGTTCGTGATATTAAGATTCTAACAAGGACAGCGTGGGGCATTACTTTAAAAATGGCACAGTAGGGCCTGCCGAGTGGCACAGCATCGCAGTGCTTGAGGCGTCACTACAGCCCTGGGTTGTGTAATATTTATGAAATGCACATTGCTATATTTGTTTTTCTTTTGCCTCCAACCCCCTTTGATGTGTAGAACGGATGTGGGTGGGGCCAGGTCTACATAAGGGTGCAACTTTAAAAAAAATCACAAAAGCTCTGACGAAGGCCGTGTGGCCGATACGTAAAGCTTATTAAATATCGCTGATACTATCAAGGGCAGTGTGCGGTTTCCTTTTTCCTTCATCTAATTCACGATCAGTCCAAATGACTGATCTAGCAGTTCTATAGCGTGTTTTATAGTAACATGTATTTGAACTAGCCTACCTTTTGAATGTGACATGAACACAACCAGTCATGATGTTTTCATCTGATTTGTAAAATATATAAAATAAAGATCTGTCACCCGATCCTTGCAGCACATTCAAAAACTTATCAGCATCCGATCGACTGAAACAGAATGAAGCCCAGGTATCTGATGCTGTCTGGAAAAAAAGAGAATGCCATGCCATACTCTTAGTTCAGGCAGCACACACTGTTAAGCTTTATCTGACAATGATGGGTCTTTCTGTCGGCGCGTGTCTCAGTCAAATAAATGATCCATATTTAAATATTTTATTTGGACGGGCCAGATGGTACGTTAGGGCGGGTCAGGTCCTCCCATAACACCGGCCTTGTACTAACCCTGACAGGTACGAGACATCAGTCGGTTGCTGTGCTACTCACACGGGGAATGTTAGTGACCAGAGACTGTTGAATGAATGTTGTCGTAGTCAGTGACCAGAGACTGTTGAATGAATGTTGTAGTCAGTGACCAGACTGTTGAATGAATGTTGTAGTAGTCAGTGACCAGAGACTGTTGAATGAATGTTGTAGTCAGTGACCAGACTGTTGAATGAATGTTGTTGTAGTCAGTGACCAGACTGTTGAATGAATGTTGTTGTAGTCAGTGACCAGACTGTTGAATGAATGTTGTCGTAGTCAGTGACCAGAGACTGTTGAATGAATGTTGTTGTAGTCAGTGACCAGACTGTTGAATGAATGTTGTAGTCAGTGACCAGACTGTTGAATGAAAGTTGTTGTAGTCAGTGACCAGACTGTTGAATGAATGTTGTAGTCAGTGACCAGACTGTTGAATGAATGTTGTTGTAGTCAGTGACCAGACTGTTGAATGAATGTTGTTGTAGTCAGTGACCAGACTGTTGAATGAATGTTGTCGTAGTCAGTGACCAGAGACTGTTGAATGAATGTTGTTGTAGTCAGTGACCAGACTGTTGAATGAATGAATGTTGTAGTCAGTGACCAGAGACTGTTGAATGAATGTTGTCGTAGTCAGTGACCAGAGACTGTTGAATGAATGTTGTTGTAGTCAGTGACCAGACTGTTGAATGAATGAATGTCGTAGTCAGTGACCAGAGACTGTTGAATGAATGTTGTAGTCAGTGACCAGAGACTGTTGAATGAATGTTGTAGTCAGTGACCAGAGACTGTTGAATGAATGTTGTAGTCAGTGACCAGAGACTGTTGAATGAATGTTGTCGTAGTCAGTGACCAGAGACTGTTGAATGAATGTCGTAGTCAGTGACCAGAGACTGTTGAATGAATGTTGTAGTCAGTGACCAGAAACTGTTGAATGAATGAATGTTGTAGTCAGTGACCAGAAACTGTTGAATGAATGTTGTAGTCAGTGACCAGAAACTGTTGAATGAATGAATGTTGTAGTCAGTGACCAGAGACTGTTGAATGAATGTTGTCGTAGTCAGTGACCAGAGACTGTTGAATGAATGTTGTAGTCAGTGACCAGAGACTGTTGAATGAATGAATGTTGTAGTCAGTGACCAGAGACTGTTGAATGAATGAATGTTGTAGTCAGTAACCAGAGACTGTTGAATGAATGAATGTTGTAGTCAGTGACCAGAGACTGTTGAATGAATGTTGTAGTCAGTGACCAGAGACTGTTGAATGAATGTTGTAGTCAGTGACCAGAGACTGTTGAATGAATGAATGTTGTAGTCAGTGACCAGAGACTGTTGAATGAATGAATGTTGTAGTCAGTAACCAGAGACTGTTGAATGAATGAATGTTGTAGTCAGTGACCAGAGACTGTTGAATGAATGAATGTTGTAGTCAGTAACCAGAGACTGTTGAATGAATGAATGTTGTAGTCAGTGACCAGAGACTGTTGAATGAATGAATGTTGTAGTCAGTGACCAGAGACTGTTGAATGAATGAATGTTGTAGTCAGTAACCAGAGACTGTTGAATGAATGTTGTAGTCAGTGACCAGAGACTGTTGAATGAATGAATGTTGTAGTCAGTAACCAGAGACTGTTGAATGAATGAATGTTGTAGTCAGTGACCAGAGACTGTTGAATGAATGAATGTTGTAGTCAGTGACCAGAGACTGTTGAATGAATGTTGTAGTCAGTGACCAGAGACTGTTGAATGAATGTTGTAGTCAGTGACCAGAGACTGTTGAATGAATGTTGTAGTCAGTGACCAGAGACCGTTGAATGAATGTTGTAGTCAGTGACCAGAGACTGTTGAATGAATGTTGTTGTAGTCAGTGACCAGAGACTGTTGAATGAATGTCGTAGTCAGTGACCAGAGACTGTTGAATGAATGAATGTTGTAGTCAGTGACCAGAGACTGTTGAATGAATGTTGTTGTAGTCAGTGACCAGAGACTGTTGAATGAATGTTGTAGTCAGTGACCAGAGACTGTTGAATGAATGTTGTAGTCAGTGACCAGAGACTGTTGAATGAATGTTGTTGTAGTCAGTAACCAGAGACTGTTGAATGAATGTTGTAGTCAGTGACCAGAGACTGTTGAATGAATGTTGTAGTCAGTGACCAGAGACTGTTGAATGAATGTTGTTGTAGTCAGTAACCAGAGACTGTTGAATGAATGTTGTAGTCAGTGACCAGAGACTGTTGAATGAATGTTGTAGTCAGTGACCAGAGACTGTTGAATGAATGAATGTTGTAGTCAGTGACCAGAGACTGTTGAATGAATGTTGTAGTCAGTGACATGATACTGTTGAATGAATGTTGTAGTCAGTGACCAGAGACTGTTGAATGAATGTTGTAGTCAGTAACCAGAGACTGTTGAATGAATGTTGTAGTCAGTGACCAGAGACTGTTGAATGAATGTTGTAGTCAGTGACCAGAGACTGTTGAATGAATGTTGTAGTCAGTGACCAGAGACTGTTGAATGAATGAATGTTGTAGTCAGTAACCAGAGACTGTTGAATGAATGTCGTAGTCAGTGACCAGAGACTGTTGAATGAATGTTGTAGTCAGTGACCAGAGACTGTTGAATGAATGTTGTAGTCAGTGACCAGAGACTGTTGAATGAATGTTGTTGTAGTCAGTGACCAGACTGTTGAATGAATGTTGTAGTCAGTGACCAGACTGTTGAATGAATGTTGTTGTAGTCAGTGACCAGACTGTTGAATGAATGTTGTAGTCAGTGACCAGACTGTTGAATGAATGTTGTTGTAGTCAGTGACCAGACTGTTGAATGAATGTTGTTGTAGTCAGTGACCAGACTGTTGAATGAATGTTGTCGTAGTCAGTGACCAGAGACTGTTGAATGAATGTTGTTGTAGTCAGTGACCAGACTGTTGAATGAATGAATGTTGTAGTCAGTGACCAGAGACTGTTGAATGAATGTTGTCGTAGTCAGTGACCAGAGACTGTTGAATGAATGTTGTTGTAGTCAGTGACCAGACTGTTGAATGAATGAATGTCGTAGTCAGTGACCAGAGACTGTTGAATGAATGTTGTAGTCAGTGACCAGAGACTGTTGAATGAATGTTGTAGTCAGTGACCAGAGACTGTTGAATGAATGTTGTAGTCAGTGACCAGAGACTGTTGAATGAATGTTGTCGTAGTCAGTGACCAGAGACTGTTGAATGAATGTCGTAGTCAGTGACCAGAGACTGTTGAATGAATGTTGTAGTCAGTGACCAGAAACTGTTGAATGAATGAATGTTGTAGTCAGTGACCAGAAACTGTTGAATGAATGTTGTAGTCAGTGACCAGAAACTGTTGAATGAATGAATGTTGTAGTCAGTGACCAGAGACTGTTGAATGAATGTTGTCGTAGTCAGTGACCAGAGACTGTTGAATGAATGTTGTAGTCAGTGACCAGAGACTGTTGAATGAATGAATGTTGTAGTCAGTGACCAGAGACTGTTGAATGAATGAATGTTGTAGTCAGTAACCAGAGACTGTTGAATGAATGAATGTTGTAGTCAGTGACCAGAGACTGTTGAATGAATGTTGTAGTCAGTGACCAGAGACTGTTGAATGAATGTTGTAGTCAGTGACCAGAGACTGTTGAATGAATGAATGTTGTAGTCAGTAACCAGAGACTGTTGAATGAATGTTGTAGTCAGTGACCAGAGACTGTTGAATGAATGAATGTTGTAGTCAGTGACCAGAGACTGTTGAATGAATGAATGTTGTAGTCAGTAACCAGAGACTGTTGAATGAATGAATGTTGTAGTCAGTGACCAGAGACTGTTGAATGAATGAATGTTGTAGTCAGTAACCAGAGACTGTTGAATGAATGAATGTTGTAGTCAGTGACCAGAGACTGTTGAATGAATGAATGTTGTAGTCAGTGACCAGAGACTGTTGAATGAATGAATGTTGTAGTCAGTAACCAGAGACTGTTGAATGAATGTTGTAGTCAGTGACCAGAGACTGTTGAATGAATGAATGTTGTAGTCAGTAACCAGAGACTGTTGAATGAATGAATGTTGTAGTCAGTGACCAGAGACTGTTGAATGAATGAATGTTGTAGTCAGTGACCAGAGACTGTTGAATGAATGTTGTAGTCAGTGACCAGAGACTGTTGAATGAATGTTGTAGTCAGTGACCAGAGACTGTTGAATGAATGTTGTAGTCAGTGACCAGAGACCGTTGAATGAATGTTGTAGTCAGTGACCAGAGACTGTTGAATGAATGTTGTTGTAGTCAGTGACCAGAGACTGTTGAATGAATGTCGTAGTCAGTGACCAGAGACTGTTGAATGAATGAATGTTGTAGTCAGTGACCAGAGACTGTTGAATGAATG